>NC_061117.1:62491177-62606965 GCF_002878395.1 Capsicum annuum
ATCATACTTAGACTATTTATGTGCCATCCAACTATTTTATTAGTGAGTCCTCATAAGTTGAAGAATAGTTAGAATATTTATCATGTTTTCCTAGTATTTCAGATTAGGATTATTTTAGTAGTCAGAGTTAGTGGGGGACTTGTCCCAACAACTCACCATGTTTAGAGGTTTTCATATAGTTAGAAAGTTGATATGTTTTTAGTGATGATTTCAGCATATCTGATATTGTTTTGACATTCAAATATTTTCATGAATGACTTTCAAATAGAATTTTGTTTACTTTTTCTCAATCTTTAAAACTTATTCCAGTTCATAGGTTAGCTTAGGACCACCAGTGGTCTTAAGCATTGTGTTACGGCTAGGGGTTAGTTTCAGGTCTTGACAAACTTTGTATCAGAGAGAAAGGTTTAAAGTGTCCTAGGGTTTTTGAAAGCCACATTAAGTAGCATCTTGTGCGTAGCTATGAAGCATGCCACACTTATAGGCGAGAGTCTATAAGACATTTTTTAAAAGTTTCCCATCATTCGGTATTCATATCGTGTGATGGAGTGAAAACTCTATTAAACTTCTTCTTCTAACACATCATCTACCATTTATAGAAAATGACTCTCAAAAGGAATAATGGAAGGAGAAATGGGGACTAGCCTGCTCCACCACTCATTCAGGAAGACCTTCTGAATGAACATGTCTCTCATGATGAATTTAGGACCACATTCACAGTTTTGGCCCAGACTATGGCTACCCAGAATATCCAATAGGTTGTTGCCCTAGTTAGTCCTGTAGTGAACACGACAGCAGCTAGGATCTGAGACTTTACTTGGATAAAAAACCTAGTGTTCTCTAGATCCAAGTCTGAGGAGTATCCACAAGAGTTTCCTGATTCTGTTTAGAAGGTGACATATATCATGGGTTTCGCTTCTAGTGAGAGTATTGACTTAGTTGTTTACCAGTTGTAAGGGGTATCTAGTAATTGGGTTGCTACGAGAAAATTGTTCTATAGCGATGGTTCATTTACCGTACTTACAGACAAAAAAACTATCCCCAAAGCTCTATGGCGATGGTTAGGACAACTGATAAAACTGAAGGCGTTACTATAGATCAAATGCGATAGAAGTTAGCGACGGCTTGATAAACCGTTGCTATACATAAAACTATAGTGACGGTTAAAACAACCATCATTATTCATAATTCTATCACAACGGTTACTATAACCGTTATTGTACATTAATCTATAGCGACGGTTAAAACCGTCACTAAATAAACATTGCAGGACCATTAGAGTATATTGGGATGAATGATAACCATACCTATATAGTATATTGGGGTGGTTATATAGACGTTATGGTGATGGTTTATATTATGTTGGAATGGCTATCCACCCTTCCTATATTACATATTGGGGCGGTTATATTGTCTATGGGATGATTAATATTATGTTGGGACGGTTGAGTGTATTGGGACGGTTAACAAGTTATGTCGACTATTAATATCTTGTTGGGATAGTTTCTAACCATCCTTATAGAATATATTGGGACGGTTATATATCTATTACAACGGTTAGTCCAAACTGTCCATATTCCAACAACAACAACAACAAAAAACCCAGTGTATTCCCACAAAGTGGGGTCTGGGTAGGGTAAAATATACGCAGTCCATAACACTACCTCCAAAGAAGTAGAGAGGCTATTTTTGATAGACCCCCAGCTCAAGATAAAGAATAGTAAACAAGAGTGTAATGAAACATGAAGCAGGATGTATGGCATAACATAAATAAGGAATAAGATATAATACAATACAAATCAGAGCAATACAAAATAAGATAAATAAGCGCAATATGAAATACGAGATAAGAAAAGGACATCAGGAATAGGACAGCCACCTACTAGTAACATACACTCATAGACCAAAGGTACCCACCACCCCCAAACCCTCCTGACTAACGGTTCCCACCGATGGACACAGTCCTAGGATTACTAACCCTAGTATACATGAGCTCTTCTACCTACTTGCTACAACCCACACACTCATCCTATCTTTCTACCCTAATCCACGACCTTCACACCTTCTTATCTAGGGTTATGTCCTCAGTAAGCTGAAGCTTCTCCATTTTATGTCTAATCACTTCCCTCTAGTATTTTTTAGCCTATATTTTCTCCCCCTAAATTCATCCAATGATATCCTTGCATACCTACGAACTGGGGCATCCGTGCCTCTCCTCATCACATGCCCAAACCATCTCAGCCTACCTTCCCATATCTTGTCATCCACCAAACCCACTTCCACCTTCTTCTAGATAATTTTATTCCTAACTCTATCCCCCTAATAAGTCCATACATCCAATGCAACATTCCCATTTCTACCACCTTCACTCTTAAATATGGGAGTTTTTGACTTACGAACACTCTGCTCCATACAGCATGGCTGGATGGACTACCACTTTGTAGACTTTGCCTTTAAGCTTAAGGGGCACCTTCTTATCACACAACACTCCTGAGGTAAGCCTCCACTTTATCCAACCTATTCCAATATGGTTAGAGACATCCTTATCAATCTCGTCGTTCCCCTGAATCATAGACCAAAGATACTTGAAACTATCCCTCTTACAGATATCCTGGGAATCCAACCTCACCACCACATCATCCTCCTACCTCAATTCACTAAACTTGCATTCCATTTACTCTATCTTGGACCTACTCAACCTAAACCCCTGAGATTCAAGGGTTTGCCTAATTTATCATTCATACCCCCTGCATCTCATCAATCAGCACGACATCATCCGCAAAAAACATACACTAAGGCACTTCCCCTTGAATACTTCATGTCAACACGTGCATCACTAATGCAAACATGAATGGACTAAGATTCGAACCCTGATACAACCCTGTCTCGACCGAAAAATGCTCTAAATCCCCTACAACTATTCCTACTCGAGTCTTTCCTCCATTGTACATGTCCTTAATAGCTCTAATCTATGCCACCGAGACCCCTCTCACCTTTAAGCATCTCCAAAAAACCTCCCTAGGGACTTTGTCATACGCCTTCTCCAGGTCGATGAACACCATGTGCAAATTCCTCTTCCTTTCCTTATACTGCTCTACCATCTCCTCACCAGGTAGATTTCCTCTGTCATCGAGTGACTAGGTATAAAACTAAATTGATTCTCTGAAATAGACATGATCCTCCTTAATCTCTGCTCAACCACCCTCTCCCAAATCTTCATAGTATGACTTAACATCTTGATACTCCTATAGTTGTTGTAACTCTGAATGTCACCCTTGTTTTTATACAATGGAATCATCATACTCCACCTCCAAGCCTCAAGCATTCTCGCCATCTTAAAAATGTCGTTAAACAAATTAGCCAACCACCTCAAACTATTCCCACCTATAAACTTCCAAAAATCCACCGAAATCTCGCCAGGCCCCGTCACCCTTCCCGACCATCTTCTACGAATAGCCTCTATGACCTCCTCAACCTTAAAATATCTACAATAACTAAATTCACGGCTCTCCTCTGAGTGCTCCAACTTTCCTAACTCAACGCTTTTGTCCCCCTCCTCATTCAAATCCTATGAAAATACTCTTGTCATCTTTTTTTAATGTGAATGTAACACCCTACATTTTGGACTATAATGAAAATCCATTATTCATACGTGTAAATATTCCAAAATCCTCGAATCCTATGTAAGTTTAGTGTGTTAATCAATTATGTAGTGTGGGAATCTATTTGAGGATGAATTTAGATCATAGAGGTCCCCTAACTCAAGCACAAGTTGAAAGCTTTCCTATCGTTTAAATTTTAGTGAGCATCAAAACTTGGGTCAACTTCAATCGATCATAACTCCTTGTGTATATTGAATTAGAGGACCTACTATATGTCAAATGAAATATATTTTAATTATATTTCTAATGATACAAATTTCACCTAAATCCGATATCGTAGCAAAGAGTTATGCCTATTTTACTCCAGCATGTCAGCTTGGAAAATTGACTGATGACATTTGCTGATAACTTATCACAAGTGTCACGACTTATCACAAATGTCGTCAGCCTTAGGCAGAATCCTACCCCTAGTGATGACATTTCTGATATGTTATCACATGTGTGATGACTTATCACAAATGTCATCAGCCTTAGGCAGAAATCCATCAATTCTAACCCCCTAGTGATGATATTTGTGATGACTTATCACAAGTCTGACGGCCTATCACAAATGTCGTCAGCCTTAGATTTTCAGCAACTGGGAAGCAGTTTAGTAAGGGTATTTTGGTCTTTTTTCTTCACCTCCCACAACTTAAAACCCTCAAGGGACATAACTTTCTCCTATTTTTCTTTAGTTAAACATCTCAAAAATTCTCTCATACATTCTCAACCTCAAGATTAGGGTTTTCTCTCAAGATCATCTCCTCAAGAACAAGAACATTCTCTCCCAAATGGGTTAAACCCTACTCAAGAAAAAAATCAAGAGCAAGCCTAAGGATTTCTTCACGAACCTTCAAGAAACATTAGATCTCTTTCAAGATTCAATCACTAAGGTATGCGTAGTGTTCATCCATGGAGCTTAAGAATCATGTTTTAAATTATAAATTATGATTTCCTTGTTGTGTTATGACTATATTCATGTTGATGATTGTTGTTTGGATTCAAGGTTGTATCTTGATGTGTTTTTCATGAAACATGTGAGTAGGTTAGTTAGAACCCATGAATTTTGGATGGATTAAGATTGGCAAATTGGTAAGTACACATATGCCCAAAGTTGTGCATGTAAGGTGTTTGATAAAATGCCAAGAATGATAGAATCCATGTTTTTATGACTTAATAGTTCTTAAATGACAAGTCCTTGTTCTATTCCTTATGTTTCCACATGAATTCTATTTTATTGATATGTGTTGTTGTTATGAGTTGTTGTTGTGATATGGAATGTCCATGATATTGAGGTATGCAAGTATACCCATGTTATATGTATTCCCTTTCATGTATAAGGTGTTGAGAAACTATATGTAGTATGAAATGCCCTACTTATGGTATTATGAATTCTGGATGTTATTCCTATGATCAAGAAGTATCATGTGTGTCAGTTTCCTTCCATCGATTCCTGGGGGTACTTGTACCTGAAAAATATAACTGTGTGCCTAGAGCTGAGTCAGTTTCAAGATAATCTCAGTCATGCTATGATTAGTAGAACTCAATTAGTTATAGAATTCAGAACTCTCAGGCAGTTATAAAACTTAAGAAATCTCAGTAATCTAAGTATCGTTATCATTCCAGCTTTAGTTCAGTACTCAGCTCAGATCTCAGTACCATTTAAGAAATCAATTCAGAACTTAGTATCATTCAGTTAGATAATAGATCAGTAGTATTCCGTCAGATAATGAAACCAAGTGAACTCAGACAGCTCAGTCAACTTAGAAACTCAGTAACAACTTCAATTCAGATCAAGTACAAATTCTAAGAATCAGTTCAGAGTTTTTCAGTTGGGAGTAAGAGCTAGCATCGAGTGAGTGCAAGGATGGCGGCTACCCATTAGAGAGATAGAGTCACTAGGATTAATCCCTGAACTCCAGAACTGTGTAGCCAGTGCAGTATGTAGGAGTCACCTATCAGAAAAAGGCTTGTCACCCGTTAGAGAGGCTTGACTATTATACTGCCTTAGGCTTGACTTCCTACGATGGTCACCCGTCAGATAGGCTTAACCAAAGAGGTCTTTACCCATGGCATGGTATTGACACCCTTCCAGCTGGGCTTATAGGTTGGACCCCACTAGTTTAAACTCGAGGCATGTCGGTTAAGTGAGAACTCCCACAATTACAGTTTCAGTATCAGTCTTCAGAGTAGAACTCAGAAATCAGGACTATCAGATACAGTCATCAATCTCAGTAAGGAACTCAAATAGTTCCATAGATTTATAAACCACCCGCTAGATAGGCTTGGTCTAGCATAAAGTTATTTCATATCAGTACTTATAGAGGTCACCCATCAAATAGGCTTGATCTCATTCTTAGATTCAGTTAAGTATTCTCAATATTAGTTCCAAATATCACCCGTTAGTTAGGCCTGATCTCAAGCTTAGTCACTCTTAATCATTATTAGAAGATTTAGACTGTCGGATACTATCACTTTGTTTCAGTTACTTACGCATGTATGTATTCTCACGTTCATATTAGTCCGCATTGTTCATACATATAAACCTCTTTGCATTTAGCCTACCTTGTTTGTATACTAGTACATTCAAATGTACTGACGCATTTGCGCTATGGTGCTTTCCCTTATGTTACACCATAGGTTCAGAGGCACAAGTTCTAGAGCAGTAGTAGTATTACATATTTCAGCAGTTAGAGTTAGCAGTGAGTCCTCATTCTCTGAGGACATGATTACTACTTTATTACTTCAGTATTTCAGTTTGGCTTTCAGTAGTTGGGAGTTAGTTGGAGACATGTCCCTTTCACTCCCTATTTCAGACAGTTAGAGGCTTTCAAACTAGATTAGAGACTAGATTCAGACTTCAGTATTTCGGTTTTGTTTTGGTATTGTGATACCACTTTATTAAGACATTGTTATTATTCAGATTATGGTCAGTATTTAACCTTATGGTATTTTAGTTCATATTTCCATATTTATATTCATATATTATGTAGTGTACAAGTACAGATAATAGTCATGGGTTAGCTTGTGGTCCCTCGGGGTCATGAGCACCGTGTAACATTCTGGTTTAGAAAATCAGGGCATTACAGTGAACATCCTCCACCAACACTCTACCATCCTCCCCCTTAATGCACTTTACTTGATTAAGGTTCGGACCCTTTCGCTCCCTAGACTTAGCAAGCCTATACAACCTCTTTTCCCTGCCTTTATCCTTTAACCCTGCATACAGGCTCTCAAACGCTATTGTCATAGATGCCATAACTGCTAGCTTAGCCTCTTTCCTTCCTACTTTATAGACCTCTTTATTCACCCACTTCTCCTTTGCATCTTTACTCTCAATCAACTTAACATACGTCTCCTAATTAATCTTTACTTTCTTCTTAACTTCTTCATTCAACCACCAGTTCCCCGTATGCCATCCTACCCGACCCCTTAAAACACCCAATACTTCTCTAACAATCTCTGTGATGCAACTGGAAGCCCTATCCCACATAACATCTACGTCCCCCTACACTTCCACACACCCCATCCCGCTACCAGCCCAAAGGCCCTTACAAAATCCAATAGAGCAGCTCCCTCATCATTTCTATCACCGAAACCAAAACCGCCATGCACATCATCATAACCTCCCATCAAAACCCCAATGTGCCTATTGAAGTCCCCTGCTATGAAAATCTTCTCTGAACTAGGCACGTTTCTCACAACCTTGTCCAAAGCCTCCCAAAACCTTGCTTTCATCTTTCTTTTCCAAGCCCACCTGTGGCACATAAACATTACACACATTCATCATAAACCCCCCAATGACCAACTTAATTATCATCACCCTATCACTAACCCTCTTAACCTCTACCACCTGCCCTCTAAGCTCCTCATCCAGTAAGATCCCTACTTCATTCTAATGTCTGTCTCTCTCTGAGTACCATAATTTATACCCATCCACATCCTTATCCTTGGACCCTAACCACTTACTCTCCTGAACACATGCAATATTAATCCACCTCCTCTTAAGAATCTTTACCAGCTCTACAGACTTACCTTGAAGGGTCCCTATGTTCCACGACCCTACCCTCAACCTATCTTCTCTCGCCTCTTCCCTACTTCTACCGCCCCTCACGGTACCATCCTTAATACCTGACCTAGACCCCACACCCACCCCTGTCATCCCCTCTTTACCCCATGCAAAATTGTCCCCAACCCCAACCCTCTTTGACATGACCCTATTCCACCATCAACCCCTATAGCCACCACTTACGAACCGAATAAATCCCAGAACGGACAGACAAAAAAACAAAGCAACAATAAGAAATCAGGAAAATTGGAAAGCAGTAGGGAAACAACTGGCACACACAAAATACACTATCTGGCCTAGCAGCTAGAACAACACAACAAATATCCACCAATAAGCGAAAGTAGCCAGTCACAACTATAATCACAAGGAACAGAATAATATAGTAGAAAGAAATAAAATGGTAAATAGTAACTAGTAAAAAGTAACTAAATATCAAAGTTTTGATGTCACCGGGCTACTCCTGCTTGCTGATAGTACCGGAAATTTTAGTATAGACTGTCCTTATAGCACTCCTTAATATATATTCTATTGCGATGGCTATAAATCGTCCTATAATGGTACTGTAACAGTTTAAATAAACACTACAAGAATTATTATTTAGGTTATTGGGACAATTATTTTAGGCTATTTATCATTATTATATTATGCTATTGCAATGATTTTTATAAAGCTAGCATTACACATAAAATGCACATATTATAATCACCAAAAGTAATAGGAAATAATCCAAAATGATTACAACCAAGAAATGAAATGTTTTTATGACCATTCAAAAAGAACAAAATGTACAAGTATTGAAAGTTCATCAACGTTTCAAACATAGTTGAATTTTTCCAAATAGTTAGCATATCATTAAGCCAATTATCTGATCGATCCCTTAGGTTAGGTCTAGTTCATCAATTTTGTTCCAACCATCTTTTATTCATGATCAGCTACAACAAAAAGAAAAATAAAAATATTAATTGGTAATACAAGCAAAATCCAGTCATTAGCTTTAGGCACATAGAAAATCAATTGTATCAACTTACAATGCAGTATTGACTCTACATTAAAGCCTTATCACCAAAAATTCAAATCTGCAACAACAAATCTACAGCAATAAAACTACTGTAACAAATCATTAGCAATAATATTTTTATGATTAATCATCAACAAAAACTGTAACAAAATATGAACATCTTATCTTGGTGATTAATCATCAATAAAACTGCAACAACTAACCTACAGCAATAGCACACGACTGAAGTTTGTTGTTGTTGCTAACCAATAACAATAACAGATGGAAAATCACTGCCAACTAGACAAACCACAGAGGTACCCAAAAAAATTTTACAATAAGAGAACAATAACCCAAACCTCATCACTAAAGTGCAGCCATAACACGACAAAAAGTACAACACTAAACATCCAATATATCCCAACAACATCAATACCAGCCACCATATGAATTAAAATACAATTCTTATTAAAAAAAATTAACTTAAATAAAAATTTCAAACAAAACTTCTTTTGATCAGTCCAACAACACTAAGCCATTCCAACAACCTTATAAATCAGTCCAACAATAAGCTTAGTAAATTAGTCCTCCAACAACAACTTGGGTATGAACATAGCTACAAAAACTAAAAAAGTAACTTAAAGAAGATTTTCAAAAAATTTTAACAACAACAAACCTGTAGCAACAGCACACGGCTGAAGATTGTTGTTGCTAATAACCAACAACAACAGCACATGGAAAATCATGACACACCATAAAAGGTACAACACTAAACATCCAATACATTCCAACAACACCAATACAAACTACCATATGAATTAAAATACAATTCTTAGTAATAAAACTAACTTGAATTAAAATTTCAAACAAAACTTCTTCCGATCAGTCCAGCAACACTAGTAAATCAGTCCAACAATACTAAACCATTCCAACAACCTTATAAATCACTTTAACAATAACCTTAGTAAATTAGTCTTCCAACAACAACACTAACCAACCAAAACGGTCTAACAACAACAACCTCAGTATGAACATATCTATAAAAAACTGAATAGTAACTTAAAGAAGATTTTCAAAAAATCTTAACAACAACAAACCTACAGCAACAGCACACGACTAAAGTTAGTTGTTGCTAACCAACAACAATAGCACATGAAAAATCACAACACGCCATAAAAGGTACAACACTAAACATCCAATAAATTCTAACAATATCAATAACATCCGCCATATGAATTGAAATACAATTCTTAGTAATAAAGCTAACTTGAATCAAAATTTCAAACAAAACTTCTTCCGATCAGTCCAACAACACTAAACTACTCGAACTACCTTATAAATCACTCCAACAATAACCTTAGTAAATTAGTCCTTCAACAACAACACTAACATACAGTGTCAAGAAAATTGAATCCCAAGAAATACAATGTCTCCAAGACCAATAGTAGAGTAACTAGCAACACATGCATTCTTTATACTTCTGTAAGTAGAATACAATTTTGGGAATAAGGTTTTCAAGGGTTTAATTCATAGCTTTCAATGAACATGTTTCAAAATATCAAATTGATATAGATGCCTACAAGGTCTCCTGAAAAACCCATTCCTCCTACCACCAAATCTGCAAGGACATAAAGTTATGTATTATAAGACATGACAGCGTGACAACTACAAAAATTAGAAAATAATGAAGAAATATTTGTTTAGAAGGCATAAATAGGTAGAAATAACACATGTTAACCATCTACAGCACCTGTTAAATAGGTAGAAACAACAAACCTCCAACAACAGCACACGGCTAAAGTTTGTTGTTATAACCAACAATAAAAACACATGGAAAATCACCTCATACCATAAAAGATACAACACTAAATGATGTGTGAGCAGATGCTAATATATTTGAGGCTTTTAACTGGGAATAATTGCAAAGTCTTAAGCAATTTTTATTGTTTTTTATTATTTTATCTTTGATTTTGCAGTGGAAGTCAAGAGGCAAGAGAACCAAAAATGATGGAAGTAAAAGAGTGGGAATCTGAAGAAAATAGAAGAGAAGTATGGCTGATGACATTTTATAATAAGTCGTCAGCACTCTGATAGGCTATCAGTTTCATCGTCAGCCTTAAACAGAGAATGGGATTTAGTTAGAAGAAGTGATGATGACATGTGATAAGCTGTCAGAATCGCCATCAACCTTAGACAGAACATGGGAGCTGAGGTAGAGAAGTGATGACATTGTCTAACATGTCGTCAGAGTTTTGATAAGTCATTAAAGATCTGATAAGACATCACACTTCATCGTCAGCCTAAGGCAGCAAATGTCAAAGGCGTAGAGGAGCTAACGACATCTGTGATAAGTCGTCAGACTCCTGATAAGGCATCACAAAATGTCATCACCTGTCTGAGAAATTACTAAACTCTGTGATTTTGTTTCCATAATTAGGATGAAGTATTTAAAGCATATGTTAGGGTTTTGTAATTATAAAAGGATGCTAAACATATCGGGAGGCAAAATATATCGACTAGTACTCGACATGCTGAACCTATGTTGGAACACACGTATGATTTTATTTTTTATCTAGTTTCTTGGCTTGAACAAAACAATTAACTTTGAAGCGATTATCATTAATATTTTAGGATTTCTACTTTGATATAATCTGAGAAACACTCATTGCTATTCATCTTTCTGTAAGTTCATCTTTTAAATTATGAATTCAACTTATTGTATTGATTATTAAATTATGAGTGGCTAAATCTCTTTAACCCAAATTATGGGATCTATGGGTTAGGTCTTGGTAAGTTGCTAAGTGTTTAAGATTCTAAAGGTAATAGGACTCCTTCATAATTTCAAGGTTTTAATTATTGTCTATTGGTTGTAAATGATAGATAGCACCTGCTTTGATTTGCTTGAGATGAGAAATCAACTATAGCGGGAAGTGAATTATTGACAAGGACTTGGAAGCTACCAACCTTCCATTTAATAATTAATACTATAACAAGGTTAATTAACCTGAGATAAAGTCTGATCAGTGAATATAAATTCCCTAAGTCCGACAGGATTAGGTAATTAAATGCTTAAGTAGGTCGAGAGACATTTAGGCATAACTTCGATAAAGATAATCTGTTGTTCCTACCTATCGTGATAATCTTAAATCACTATTAGCATCTGTCAAGTACCAAAACCCATAGTGAACATAATTTTAGTTTTCTATAAATTCTTGATTACAAACACTGAAACTAAAGTGACCAATAATTATTTGTTTGATCATTAAAAACCCCCCATTTTATCTTTTCGTATCATTTGTTTGAATTCAACTTATAGCTATAGTTTCAAATTAGTTTAATCGCCACTCATATTATTACCTGTGGATTCGACCCTGACTTTAAAGTTGGGTAAATATATTAATGACGACCGCCTTGTAGTAAATTGACGTGTAAATTGAGCATTATCAAATATGGCGCCATTGCCAGGAAATAATTTGGCGTATTGAGTTGGTTCGGAATTTTAGCCTACTTGCTTGAATTTAAACTTGTAAATATTTGTTTTTAGTTTTCTTTTATTTCTTGTGTTAGGTAGATTTTTATTTTAGTTTACTTATTACTATCGCATCATGGAATGAACATGAGCTTGGTAGTTGGAAATCTTATCTTGATAATCCATGTCCATATTGTGATGGACCTCACTTTTGGAAAGATTGTAGATATGCTCCCCGGAGAGAGATGTGTACACCATCTCCATCCTACCAAGAGTATAATTGTTCTTTATGTGGTGGACAAGATAGACATTGGAGTGATAGCCCAAATACCCCCTGCCCCTATTACGCTAACCTAAATTATAGTTCTTCTTATGAGTTTGATAGGTCTTATGGTCAAGAAAAAGAAGAACAAAGCACCGGGAAGAGTGATATTGAAGTTATGTTTTAGCAAATATTGGATCTCTAGAAAGAAACGTATGATATCGTATATGATATGTGTTAATTCATGAAGCCAATCATTCATGAGAAGATAGATATAGAGGTCAATCATTTAAAGCATTCTTCTATATTATATTTATATGATATCTTATCTGTGGAATCATTTAAAATAATGGAAGAGTGTGAAAATAAGGAGCAAGAATCCAATATTGATGTTGAGTTTGATGATTAGCAACCCTCGATTATTTCCCAACCAACTGAACCAACCATGAGAGATGATGCCAAGATTTAGGAAATAGTGCTAGAGGAAAAACAAGAAACCATGCCAATCTCTTATAAAGACTCTAACCCACTTTGGGGTAAAGAGGTCGAGAAGGATACAACTCCAAAATTAGGGAGAAAACCTTACTCGGACCACTTTTGAACATTATGCTTGGTGCATGTGATGAAATTTGAATCACCCAAGCAAATGATGAATTTTGAAAATGAGGAGGAAAATTCCTACATTTTGGAGTTTGTCTTGCCGAAAGGGTATAATACAACCCCATTCTTGAAGGCCAAGAATCTTAAAGATCAATGTCAATTTAGTGGCTTTTTAAGATTCTCATCATTGCCAAATGAGCCCACACGAAAGTTTGATGCAAAATTGGGCAAGCAGTTCAAGTCTTCGAAGTGGCGGATAGAACTTTCCTTATCATGCTCTCATATTTTCCCAACACACCTAAAAGATGTAAAGATCAAAAGATGGGCCAATGATTCAAATTGTTTAAGTGGAGGGATAAAGAATGAAGCACTTTCAAGGTATCTTGATGAATTTTGAGTAGTCAAGATAACTTAGTCGTGTCACGAAATTAAATCAGGCACTGCTTGGGAGGCAACCCAAGGTATTTTGTTGTTTGTATTCATATTATGTGATTGACATCAGATCTTCACACCCATGGTGCCACAGGTATGTTTCCAACTCTTTTGTTTTAGTTTGATACATTGGGGACGTTGCATGATTTTAAGTTAAGAATTGGGCTACTTGTGGGTGTTGATGTCCTCTTAGGGTTTTAGTTGTCGTGCCTCTTTTCCTAGGAGTCTTGTTCCTAGTAGAGCTGGCATCGTGCCTCTTTTCCTAGGAGTCTTGTTCCTAGTAGAGCTGGCATGTTTAGGCGTATTGTGATTTATTCTAAAATGTTATAGTTGACTAGGAAAAATACAAGTACCTTAGGCAGTTAACATGTTTTTGTTGATTTTTGAACACCTCTCCAATGGTTTATTTTATAACTGTGTGATATGCATTTATGTGTGACCACTGTGCATCTTATTATGGCATTAGTACTAGTGACATGATAACCATTGCTAAACAATTATATTAACTGAATGGGTAGTAGCTTGTGATGTACCTTTGTGCCATGTGTGTGTGTGAGATACTACCTAGTTCCAGTTGTGTGTTAAATCCAGAACTTGCCCGGTTGGTCTTGCCTTGGTTGTAAGATAGCGGTTAGGAAAGGATCATAGGTCATTTTGATAGTAGTCCACTTTTAGCCTAAATGACCTTCCTTGTGTAAATAATATTCCTTTATCCTGATTTTGATCCTGAATGCCTATTCTTTTTATTATACCTATCACCCTCCCATTTGTATCACAATGAACCTGTTTTGGCTTGGTCCTCCTTGGACATTATGCACTTTAAATTAGGAAAATAGCCTAAGTTGAGGGTGGCTACCATAGGGTTGTGTGATGTAAAATGAGTATGAAGAAAAATAGAATAAAAAAAGAATAATAAGCTGGGTGCGGTGGAAAAACAATAAGAAAAGAAAAGTTGTGAAAAAAAAAAGAAATGATTGTCAAAAAGATCGCACCCATCCTGAATATATGTGATCAAGAAAAGAGAAGAATAGAAAAAGGTTAATAAGTGAGACCCTAGAAGCTAGTGTAGTGTCAAGGTGGCTTAGTCACTTTAAATATCATCGAGTATCATACCAGCCCCTAGCCTACATTATAAGCCAAGGAGAAGACCTATAGTGATCCTAGATGACCTATCTAAAAATCTTGATAATAAAAATAAGGGCAAGCCTATGGTATTTGGTATACATTGATTGAAACTTCATTCTAAGAATGAGCGTCTTTTGATTATCCCCATGGTTACATATGTGATGCTTGATAAAAGTGAAGTGGGACTACTTTGTAGTGAGGGCACACTAGTTACGTTGATAGTTGCTAACTTGTTTGGATAATGTAATCTTGGTAAATGCATGGTTGTTGTTGCTAAATTGATGCCATATCTTGATTCCTTTGTGTCGCATTGTTGTTCTTCAATAATATACACAATTGTTTTTAAATTAATTAACCTTGGAGATGGTGAAGATGTTTTGAGATAATATGGATGGTTGAATGTTGAATGTACTTTGTATCATCTTGGTTGTGTTTTAGTTGCTTGAGGACATGCAATTATTTTAAGTTGAGGGTGTTGATGTGTGAGCAGATACTAACACATTTGAGGTTGTTAACTGAGAATAATTGCAAAGTCTTAAGCAACTTTTGTCATTTTTTATTGTTTTTTCTTTGATTTTGCAGTGGAAATCAAGAGGCAAGAAAACCAACAATGATGGAAGTAAAAGACTTGAAATCTGAAGAAAATAGAAGAGAAGTGTGGCTAACGATATTTTGTGATAAGTCGTCAGCATTCTGATAGGTTATCAGCTTTATCATCAGCCTTAACCAGAGAATGGGATTCAGTTAGAAGAAGCGACGACGACATGTGATAAGTTGTCATCCTTGTTATAAGCTGTTAGAGTCGCTGTCAGCCTTAGACAGAACATAGGAGCTGAGGTGGAGAAGTGACGACATTGTTTGATATGTCGTCAGAGTTTTGATAAGCCGTCAAGATCATTGTTAGCCTAAGGCAGAACATGAGAGCTGAATTAAATCATCGACGACATCTGTGATAAGTCGTCAAAGATCTAATAAGACATCATGGTTCATCATCTGCCTAAGGCAGCGAATGTCAAAAGCAAAAAGAAGCTGACGACATCTGTGATAAGTCGTCAGACTCCTGATAAGGCATCACAAAATGTCATCACCTGTCTGAGAAATTACTGAACTCTATGATTTTGTTTCCATAATTAGGATAAATTATTTAAAGCATATGTTAGGGTTTTCTAATTATGAAAGGAGGCTGAACATATCAGGAGGCAAACCATATCGGTTGGTACTCGACATGTTGAACCTATTTTGGAACACACATATTTTGTTATTTTCTCTCTAGCTTCTTGGCTTGAACGAAACAATTAACTTTGAAGAGATTATCATCAATATTTTGGGATTTCTACTTTGATCTAATCTAAGAAACACTCGTTGCTATTCATCTTGCTGTAAGTTCATCTTTCAAATTATGAATTCAACTTGTTGTATCGATTATTACATTATGAGTGGCTAAATCCCTTTAACCCAAATTATGGGATCTATGGGTTAGGTCTTGGTAAGTTGCTAAGTGTTCAAGATTCTAAAGGTAATAGGACTCCTTGATAATTCCAAGGTTTTAATTATTGTCTATTGGTTGCAAACGATAGATAGCACCTGCATTGATTTGCTTGAGATAAGAAATTAACTATAGTAGGAAATGAATTATTGATAGGGACTTGAAAGCTACCAAACTTCCGTTTAATAATTGACGTTGTAACAAGGTTAATTAACCTGAGGTGAAGTCTGGTCAGTGAATATAAACTCCCTAAGGCTGAGAGAATTAGGTAATTAAATGCTTAAGTAGGTCGAGAGACAATTAGGCATAACTTCAATAAAGACAATCTGTTGTTCCTAACTATCATGAGAATCTTGAATCATTATTAGCATCTGTCAAGTACCAAAACCCATAGTGAACATAATTCTGGTTTTCCATAAATTCTTGATTACAAACACTGAAACTAAAGTGAACAACAATTATTTATTTGATCATTAAAAATCTCCATTTTATCTTTTCGTATCATTTGTTTGACTTCAACTTATAGCTATAGTTTCAAATTAGTTTAATCGTCACTCACATTATTCCCTGCGGATTCAACCCCAACTCCAAAGTTGGGTAAATATATTCATGATGACCGCCTTGTATTAAATTGACGTGTAAGTTGAGCCTTATCACTAAACATCCAATACATTCTAAAAAAATCAATATCATCCACCATGTGAATTGAAATACAATTTTTATAAATAAAACTAACTTAAATCAAAATTTCAAACACTATCCTTGACTGTTTTGATTGTTTCTCCTGTTAGCTACTTCTATACAAGTCGATTCTATTGGTGAAGAAATGGAGAATGCCACCAATAGCCTAGGATCAACTAATCCTGTATTCTAAAGTTGAGCAATTACATCTGCAATAACTTTTTGTTGAATGGTCCTCTTTTGCTCCTCGATTTGATCCTCAATTTTTTGCATTCTATCTTGTATTTATTGCACAACATCATTTGTGGCATGTGAAGTTAAATGAGTTATTCCCTTTAACCTTTTCAGATAAGTCTTTGTAACCCCCTCTCCCCTCCAAATAGTCTTAGATGACCTGGATATTCAGGACCCATGACGACTGAAAATACATCAACTGGCTAATCATCGGCACCCTGTTGTGACTCAATTTCCTCCATTTGAGCCTAATAATCATAGTTAAAAGCATATTCAAGTAATTAAAAATATTAATTGGTCAGTTATGTCAATATACACTTGTAAAAGATAAGTTTCATACAATTTTACTAGTGGTGTCTTCATTTGATGCCTTGTATGTTCAATCAGGTTTCCTTACTCTTGTGGCCGAAAAAATCTCCTTTAGATACAAATTCCCCCGTTTATCCTTTACTATTCATATCATAATTTAAAAAATCAAAAATTATTTAAATGACAGGTTAAAACTCAATAATACACACGAGAACACACCAAGTTGTTGTGGACTAAAGCAAAACTCTTATTTCGAGTAGTGTGTGGATTCATTAGCTTCTTCCGATTCTCAGTATTTGTTTTGGACATTTTTTGAAAAAATAAATAAATAACATTAAATATAGTAATGAAGGGCTCCATCCGTAGCCTAATAGTAATATGATCGCATATGGTGAAATATGTTTTGCCTGAAATTTTTCTAACTTTCAATATACGAGAAGCTCTTTAAATTGACATTTTTGAACTTTTTCGACCTTTTTCTAATCTAATTTTATCATTTTCATATGGATCACAATGATCTCTCTTCAGATCAGATCTATGCTTTCTCCAAGATTCTCGAATTCTTTCCAAAACCCAATATTTTGCGGCCTCAGGAATATCATACTTTGCCTACAAGTTGGTTCCATTTAGCTAGAACAACAACAAAAAAAATTATGCTTTTAACTAAATAAATGGAAAGTGTAGAAGTTCCAATAATGTCATTGTCATTCTACTTGTTAATTCATTGTCAAATTACAAAGAATTAGCAAATCATTATAACGACAGAAATAATGATATGTAACTTGAGAGACAGATCATTTAATAATTGAGTTAAGCAAATTCCAAATAAGAAAAAAATATTATGAATAGTAGAAAAGGCAAAAAAATAGATTTAAAAAATTAAGTAAAATTACTTGTAGTGATATGAAATATTCTTGATCGTTACAATAGTAGTACTAGTATTGTTATTATATCTCCAATTTATAGATATCACATCGTGTTTCTTCAACCCATTAAACATTGTCCATTCCCCCTAACAAGAAACACATCTTACATCATCTTCCATAAATCTCCCCCTAACTGAACCCTCACTTGAACAACTCCCTCTTACAAAATCACCTCTATTTGCATTGTTCGTCAAACATAAACTTTGTCCTGCTCACAAAGTGTTTCATAAAGTTATACTAATAAAATTTATCAATTGTACTTAATCAGCGTCTGATATAGTTGATAAAGGTGATCAATTGTACTTTATCATTCGATAAAGTTGTAGTTATAAAGTTTAACAAGCAAAACTTTTACAAAGTGATTGATATAATTATATTGCTATACTTTATTAGTTGTACTTTATCTGTGTTTAAAGAAGTTGATAAATTTTATCAGTTGTACTGTCAGATAAAGTTTATCAATGAAAGTACAGTTAAAAACATTTGATTATTTTTTTAATTAGAAGATAGAGATTTAAACATAAGAATAAAACAGAGGTGGTTTTGAAAATAGAATTGTGTGGCGGACGATATTTTTGCCGGACGATCAACGCAAACAGATGTGGTTTTAAAAGAGAAAGTTGTTCAAGTAAGGGTTCAATTAGGAGAAGATCAATGGAAGCTAATGAAAGACATGTTGCTTATTAAGAGAAAAGGCCAAGAATTAATGGGCTAAAGAAACACGATGTGATACCTATAAATTGGAGACATAAGAACAATACTAGTACTACTATTGTAATGACCAAGACTATTCCATATCACTACAAGTAATTTTACTTAATTTTTTAATTCTATTTTTTCCTTTTTTACTATTCATATTGATTTTTCCTTATTTGGAAGTTGATTAAATTGATTATTTAATGATCTGACTCCCAAGTTATATATCATTATTTTCTATGTCAGTCGTACTCTTCAAAAATGTGTACGGGTGTGTCAGATTATTCAAAAATAGTGTATTTTTGAAGGACCCGATATGTGTGCAGCAACATTTTGGAGAGTACTAGCAACTTAGATTATTTTTGTCGTTTAGTGATCCACTAACTCTTTGAAATTTGATGGAAAATTAGAAGAATCCCCATATTGTTCTACTTGTTACAGAACATATACATATATCAAACATATAGCAGATATACCGATAGCAGAACATATACAACTATCAAAAATCATTAGCAAACCTATATTTATATGCAAATAATATGATATTCAAAGGTCAACAACAACAACACATAAAAAAATATAGCCGATAGTAGATAATTAAACTTTACTTACCTAATTTTACATTTCTACTTACAAAACCAAAAAACTAAGGAGGCACAAATATTCTTCAGCCAAGAACTTATTATTGAACAAATGCAATCAACAACACTGATAAAGCTAACAAATATAGCCACCACATTCATAGACACCAAATGCACTTAGATAAAAATATATCAACTATATATTGAACCAGTTAATTAAAAATATGTCAAATATACAAAACACAAAACTTGGTATAATCCCATAAATCATGTTTACTATCCATACGTCACCAATAAAAATATCCAATGGGCAAAGCGTTGAATTCTTAGCCAGTGTGCCTAGGAAGCTGCCCAACTCAACTACGACTTCATCGGTAGGTCCAACAAGTTGATTTTTCTGATTTAATGTGATCAATTCTCTCTCTTGTCAGCCATGTACCTTATACATTTGAGTTTTGCCTCTTGTTTTCCTAGTGGAAGGCCCTACAGCTATAAGAAAATATAAGAAATTAGGGGTCATGAATGAATTCAAAAAGCTTATAAGTTATATGTTACCTTGTTGTTCAGAATGTCCAGCTGTTGTAGGAGTGCCTGAATCTGTCATGATTTGGACCTGGTCCTCCACATATTCCTCAAAATCTGCATGGTGCTCCCCTATAGTTTGTTCAATATCTGTACATGGTGGTACTGCTGGTGCTACTGGTAGCTACTCTGGTTCAATTAACTTCAGAAGATCCTCTTTCTCAGCTCGTATAGCTTAAATAGTTTCATTTGTTGTCAACATACGTCTTTTTTTGTAGTTGACCATGGCTGATAATGATCCAGGTTTACTATATGTCCTGTTCCTTGTTCTTTTTGAAGGCCCTTATTGATCCATTTTTATAAAAAAACCTATATGAATCAACCAGTCAACCAACAACTTAACTTCAGTAATAAATGAGAAAAACCAGTCAACCAACAACACTATATTTTTTTGAGCAAAACCTGTATAACTTAACTGCAGGCCCTTGGACTTCACTCATTTTGATTAACTCATTTTATTGTACTCAGATAGTGGAACTTCTGGTTAGGATTCACTTATTTTGAAGAACTCAACAAACTTCACAAATTATATACCAAGTTCAAGGATGCAACACAAAGTACATAAGGTAAAAATAAGATGCAACATAAAACCCAAAACCTTAAACAAGAAAATAGTGTGTTGTGCTCTGACCCCAATAGTATTTATACTTGGTTTTATCAAAAACAAATAGTGTGCCTACTCCAGCCCTAATAGTAGCTGATTGACAACAAATACTACTTCCAAAATGTGCATAAATGCACACAGAAATGACTTATAACTATGCAAACATATACTATCAAAAATAGCAATTACAAGACAATGTAGAAGAACAGTTCTACTATACTAAAATAGATAGTGTAGCAGCAGTAAAAGACAATGAAAAAGACAAGCCCACGAAATCAACACCAATAAAAGCTTGCCTACTCCAGCCCCAACAGTATATACACTTGGTTTTCTCAAAAGAAAATAGTGTGCCTACTCCAGCAACAATGGTAACTGATGGATAACAAATACTAATTCCTAAATGTGCATAATCCCACATAGAAATGACCTACAACTATGCAAAAATACACTTTCCAAAATAGCAATTACAAGACAAAGTAGAAGAGCAGTTCTACTATACTGAAATAGATAGTGTAGCAGTAGTAAAAGACGATGAAAAAAAACAAGCCCACAACATTAACACAACAATAAAAGCTTGCCTAGTCCAGCTCCAACAGTATATACACTTGGTTTTCTTAAAAGAAAATAGTGTGCCTACTCAAGCAACAATAGTAGCTGATGGACAACAAATACTACTTCCAAAATATGCATAATCACACACAGAAATAACCTACAACTATGCAAAATTACACTTTTCAAACAAGCAATTACAAGATAATGTAGAAGAGCAGCTCCACTGTATTTAAACAGATAGTGTAGCAGCAGTAAAAGACAATGTAAAAAACAAGCCCAAACATCAACACAGCAATAAAAGCTCCCCTAAACAGCACAACAACTGTCATTGTAATTAAGCAAGTAGATAGCTATCTAGCTACAGTACACACACTACACTTTCAGTGTGTTTCAGACCTCAAATCAACAAACGAGGCAAAATGAATGCCTATACCACACTAAAAATTTATTTCACACCTCAAATCAAGAAAACTAGCAAAAACTAAGTCAACAGAAGAGCCAAAATAAAAACCCACACCACACTTTTAGTTTGTAATAGACCTCAAATCAACTACACTATAGCCAAGAAAAGGAAGACATATTTATCAGATAGAGAAAAAATGATAGAGTTTAGAACCTAGATTCTTTCTAGTGCAATTTGAAGTTATAGATTGCTCAGACACAATGCTGAAAGATGAATACTAGATTCAAAGAAGAAATAAAAAGACTTATCAATACAATAAAGCCCAGAATAAGAAAGAGATACCAGAAAGAAAGACTTCACAATGTGTCCAACATCTCTTAGCATATGTGTATTCGTTAAGTTCCACTAATTTAAGATATTTTAACAATTAACAACACACAAGAAACAAAATAAAAGATAGAAAACACACTCTAATATACATTCATAACAAACCAGATCCAATTAAAAAGGAAATTAGCTACTTACCATTACATAGAAATTTTAAAAAAGTTTAGAATATCTTAATATTGTCAGTCATTGGCTTCCATCCAATCCCAATCGGTATCATCAATGTCATCTTCCTCTTCTGATGATTCTACTATATCTTCTGAATATTGTGCAAGGGAGGCGCATCAAGGATATCAACAGGGAGATCGTCTCTCGACCATCTGATATCAACATTGAGTACTCTTTCTAATGAACCAATGTCATCATTAGGCTCCCTCTAAAATGTTTCTTCAATATTAGGACAACTTTCTTAATCCAAATCATACAAATCAACAAGGACTTTATTTCTTGCATAATTTATCCATTTCTCAATTGGATCTTCCACATAAAACACTTGATGCACTTGTGATGCTAATACAAAAGGGTTATCTATGCTGTATTTTCTATTGAAATTTACATGAGTCAACCCATATTCATCTACTTCATTATGAAACCAATCACTTCTAAATAGTACAATACTAATAAAACCTCAATAATCTATCTCAATAATATCTTAAATGACTCCATAATAGATAACCATTCCATCGACAAAATTTGAGTCTCTAGCACTTGCAAAACTATCTATTGTTGCTGATAAAGTCACGCCTTGCCTGAGACATCCCATGTCATTGGTTAAAATTGATATCCATTAATAAAATATCCAGTTTATTATTTAGCCATAAATTTAGGCCCTACAGCTAGCCATCTTAAATGATTTGGCACTTCTACATTTTTAACTTTTTTCTTAAACCATTCACCAAACTCTCCACTATGAATTTGTGTTTTTACTCATGCATTTCCTAGACTCTGATTATCAACTAAATTTTTATATTCCCTACCAGCATGTATTGCAAAGTAAAACAACAATGATGTAGATCAATGAAATTTAAATATATTATGAAATTATATAAAAGAATTTAAAATACTAATAACTATTCAATCTTACTTAATAAATGTCTCCATTTTTTCATCTCTGGTATTAAACAAAGCATACCGATCTACTTTAAACAACTGATGATTATCCAGATCAAAAGTTTTTTCCTTTTCTTTTCTGCTTACTTTCGATTGGATGACCTATCATAGGAAATATAGGTGAAAAACCAGCTCCCTTTATTTAAATGTCCTCATCCTCCTCTGGTCGATACCTACTAAATTTTGTCTTCACCCCATCATCTAGGTATCTCAAACAAAAGTTCAAACACTCTTCATCCAAGAAACTCTCTGCTATTAATGCTTCAACGGTATTTCGATTGCGAACAAATCCCTTGAAGTTACACAGATTTCTTTCAACAAGATACATATGACGCAAATGAGTCGAGCCCCCAAGCTTAATTTCATCTACTAAATGGATAGGCAAATATGTCATTATATCAAAAAAAAACTTAGAGGAAAGATCTTTTCAAGCTCACATTCTATATCTATGATTTCAGCCTTTATTTTATCAAGATCATTTCTTTTGATAACCTTACTATATATGGCTCTAAAACAATTCCCCAACCTAATCAAGGATAAAGACGCATTCTTGGGTAACACCCTAAAGACACATTCTTGGGTAACACCTACCTAACTGCAATGTAGAGGAGGTGATGCATTATGAAATGAGCATCATGAATTTTGTATCCTAAAACTTTCGTCTCATCTATTTGAACTCAACTTGATATATTAAAGGTAAACCCTTTTTTTAATTTGGAATCTTTTAAAATAGTGCAAAATAACCTTTTCTCGACCAATTTCATGGAGAAACAAGCTTTAGCCAGATGAACTTTTCCACTATTACCATCTTTTACTGGTTGAAGCTCTTTGCATATCCCCATCTCATGCAAGTCATAGCGAGAATTTAAATGGTCTTTGCACTTTCCAGCTATATCCAACAAAGTACCAAGCAAACTATCACAAAAAAATTTCTCTATGTGCTTTGGGTCAAGGTTGTGCCACAATTTATTTTGTTGTCAATACGATAATTCAAAAAGTATGGATCTTTTTTTCTAGGGACCATCACTATTTCTCTTTATTTTTTTGGCCTTTTCCAAAAATATTGTTGAATTCACGTAGTTCTTCAAGGACTTCTTCACCTGATAAGGGAGTAGGTGCAGCTTTATGCTTATTTTTACCATTAAATAATTTTTTATCTCTTCGATATGGATGATCAAAGGGAAAAAATATTTGATGACCCAATTAACATATCTTATGACTGTGTTTGAGATATTGGGAGCACGTACTATGATTACAAGTGGGCCATACCCATCTACCCTTGGTGTTCCATCCAAAAAGCATTGCTAGTGTTGGAAAATCACTAATTGTCCACAATAAAATTACACGTATATTAAATGTTTGGTTAGTTTTAGCATCAAATGTTTCAACTCCCACATTCCATATTTCATTCAATTTTGCAATTAGCAGCTACAAATATACATCAATAGCATTTCTAAGAGATGAGGGACCTGGAATAATCATTGATAACATAATATACTCCGGTTTCATGCATATCCATGGTAATAAGTTATAGTTCATTAACATAACCGGCCATGTGCTATATGAAATGCTCATTGTTCTGAATGGATTGAAACCATCACTTGAAAGACCCAATCTAACATTACAAATATCTTTGGCGAAGTCAGGTACTTAGAATAAAAATGTTGTCAAACTTCCCCATCGGCAGGATGTCTTAAATTTCCATCTTTGGGTCATTTAGTAGAATGCCATCTCATAGCCACAGATGTTTCGGAATACATGAATATCCTCTGAAGCCTAGGCTTTAAAGGAAAGTACCTTAAGACCTTTGCAACAACTTTGGTGGTCTTATTAGTCAACTCATCATTAACATTCTTCCATCTAGAAAACCCACATAAAACGCAATTATCAAGATTTGCATTGTCATTCCAAAATAACATGCAATCATTAGGAATTGTTATAAAAAAATTTAAGCGGGCCTCATATAAGATGTCAAGTTAATTTAAAATATCAAAAGTTAATTTATCATTTCATGTCTATGTTTACTTTTTAATAAATATTATTAATTTTTAAATATTTAAATAACTTATAATAATTAATTAGGGGTGATATAGTAAAACTACGATTGAAGCAGCTAAAGAAGACATATCATGAATGTCGATTTTACTTTTTTATTAAACATGATTAATTTTTTAAACGTAAGAGTTAATCAAATATCATGATTGAGTGAAGCAAACATGTCTTAAATGACTCATAATAACTAATTAGAAGTAATATAATAAAATCGCTATGAAAAATTGCTTGTGAAAAAAATTTAAGTGGGCATCATATTAGATGTCAAGTTAATTTGAAGCATCAAGAGTTAATTTATCATTTTATATCTATTTATATTTTTTACTAAATATTATTAATTTTTTAATACTTAGATGACTTATAATAATTAATTAAGAGATGATATAGTAAAATTATGGTAGAAACAGCTGAAGAAGACATGTCACAAATGTCTATTTTATTTTCTTGTTAAATATTATTAATTTTCTAATATGTAAATGACATATAATAATTAATTAGGGGTGAGATAATAAAATTACCAAGTAAATAGACATGTCGACGAACACATACGGTTAAAACAACTGAAGCAAACATATCATAAATATCTATTTTAATTTATTTTAAAATATTATTAATTTTTTAATACATAAATGACATATAATAATTAACTAGGAGTGATATAATAAAATCATGGAGCAAGCAAGAACGTCGACGAAGAGGTACCTGCTTTACCTATATAATAGTAACTAGATATCCAGGAGGTTGTGACATGGGCCCAATAGATGTTTTTTTTTTAATCTCATTTATCTGACATAATTTTTTTTGACAAAAATAAATTTAGATAATTAATTATATTTTAAATATATTTTTAGATATTTTAAACTATTAGCTAATGTAATTGATAATACTTTTTGGCAATGTAATTTAGTATTTTAAGTTGTTGATTATTGTCATTTATAATATCCTCTTTGTCCAAATTTTTGTGGCATTGATAGTCAATTATACTTTAAAAATAATTTCATTTTTTAATTAATGTAATTTATAATATTTTTTTCTTCTATTTCATCAATTTAAGTGGCACTGATATAATTTCAAGAGTCAACCAAATATCATGATTGAAGCAGCAAAGCAGACATGTCTTAAATGACTCATAATAACTAATTAGAAGTGATATAGCAATTGTTATAAGAATACTTGTGAAAAAACTTTAAGTGAGCCTTATATAAGATGTCAAAGTTAATTTAAAACATCAAGAATTAATTTATTATTTTATATCTATTTTACTTTTTTTAATAAATATTATTAATTTTTGTTATTTAAATGACTTATAATAATTAATTAAGGGTGATATAGTAAAATTATGATTGAAGCAGCTGAAGTAGACATGTCATAAAATGTCTATTCTACTTTGTTTTTTTACTAAACATGATTAGCTTTGTAATACGTAAGAGTTAACCAAACATCATGATTGAAGTAGCGAAGCAAATATGTCTTAAATGACACATAATAACTACTTAGAAGTGATATAACAAAAATGCTATAAAAATATTTGTAAAAGAATTTAAGTAGGTCTCATATAAGATGTCAAGTTAATTTAAAACATCACGAGTTAATGTATCATTTTATGTCAATTTTACTTTTTTTAATTAAATATTATTAATTTTTTAATACATTGATGACTTATAATAATTAATTAGGGGTAGTATAGTAAAATTATGGTTGAAACAGCTAAAGCAGACATGTCATAAATTTCTATTTTACTTTTTTATTAAATATTATTAGCATTATTATACGTAAATAGCATATAATAATTAATTAGAAGTGATATGAAAAAATCATATAGCAAGCAGGCATGTTGAAGAACACATACAGTCGAAACAACTGAAGCAGACAAGTCATAAATGATTATTTTACTTTTTTTATTAAATATTATTAATTTTCTAATACATAAAAGACATATAACAATTTATTAGGGGTGATATAGTAAAATCACAAAGTAAGAAAACACGTTGACGAAGAGGTGTCTCCTTTACCATGCTTCTATATATGTAATGCCCCGAATCTGGTACCCAAAATGCTACACAGTTCCCATGACCCCAAAGGACCACAAGCTAACCCATAACTGATATCTGTAAATTGAGCAGTGAATAATAGTAATAATATCGTAAATGCGTAAACATGAACTGAAAGGCCATAAGGTTCAATACTAGCATATAACTAAAAAATATGGTATAACAACACCAAAACAACTGAGATAATTATCTGAACATATTGTAGTCTGAAAGCCTCTAAACTGTTTGAATAAGGAGTTGATGTCCCCAACTAACTCCAACTACTGAAATAAATTAAAAACTGAAATAGTAATATGATCATCATATCCTCGAAGGATGAGGACTCACTGCTAACTCTGATCGCTGAACTGGGATGCTACTAGTTCTCTGGAGCTCGTGCTTCTAAACCTATGGAATAAGATACCATAGCACAAATGCGTCAGTACTTTGAATGTACTGGCATACAAGTGAGGTAGGCTGAATGCAATAGGTTCATATGCATGAACAATACTAACTGACTGACTAACATAAATGTGAGAATACATGCATGCATACGTAACTGTAACTGACATCGTGATAGGGCTAAATGCTAAGTTCTGACTACTGAGTTTACTAATAACATGAATTACTGATATTTGAGGGACTGATACTATGTTACTGATACATGAATAACTATTTTTGATAGTTCTGATTATGAAGAAGTGGTCTGGTTGACTATGTCTAACAGTCCTGAATCTGAATACTAATAACATGAGTTTTGATAACTGATATAACTGATAACATGAGTGACTATATCTGACAGTCCTGAATCTAATAGAACTAGTTGAGTTCCATACTGTATCTAAGTAACTGAATTTGAGATCAGCCCTATCTAGCGAGTGATCTCTAAATCTGATGATACCGTTACTGATTGACCATAGTTGAGATCAGTCCTGTCTAATGGGTGATCTCGGAGTATATTTATAATGATAAGGAGTAATTGTATCTGACAGTCCTAAATCTATACTACTAAGCTGAATTGACTGTATCTGACAGTCTTTATTCTGTAACTAAAACAGTGGGATGTATACATCTAATCGACATTCCCTATACTAAGCTAACTGGGGTTCAACCTGAAACCATAACTAGAAGGGTGTCAGTACTACACCACTGGTAAAGACAACTGTTGTGGAGTCAGTCCTAATCTAGTAGGTGACCCCTGGGATCAATCCTATATATTTAAATGCACTAACAGGTGATCCCTGAGTATGTCAATCCTATCTAACGGGTGACATCTCGTACTTACGCTGGCTACGTAGTTCTGGAACTTAGGGATTGCTTCTAGGGATCTCAGTCCTATCTAGCGGGTGAGTCCTCATCCCTAGGCTAGCTCGATTCTGAATTCTACTCCCATCTGAAAGACACTGAACTGATTAACTGAACTGAGCTGATTAACTAAACTGAGATGATTCTAATGGTATTGTTTAGTGGAGCTTAATTGAATTTAATGAGATTCATTGACTGACAGAATGTACTGAGTTCTAAGGGCTGACTAAGAGTACTGAAGTTACTGAGATTGACTGGGAATACTGAGGTTGCTGAGATTACCGAGTACTGAGATCACTGAGATTACTGAACTACTAAGATTACTGAGATTACTGAGATTTCTGAGATTTCTGGGTTTTCCTGAGTCATATGACTGACTGAGTTCTATGGATCATAGCTTGACTGAGAGTATCTTAAAAATATGGCATATCTCTAGGCACACAGCTAAATTGTCGGGTACAAGTACCCCCAGTACTCGATGGAAAGAAACTGACATAGCATGACTTACGTGAACACATGACCAATAACATAATTCATAATTCATATATTGAAGCACTTCATCAAACATGTGATATGCATAAACTTGTACAAACATGGGGATTTCATAATATCATGCTAGCTGGGTACTTTTCCTTCGTATAGGCATTTAATCAAACACATGGTAGGCATAATATATGTAGACAACATTATACAACAATCAAAACATCATGATTCATATCTAATTTCATCATCCAAGGGTTTTAATCCTAGGTTTACATGAATCTACATCTTTACTAGTCAATTTCACATGAAATTTATCACCAAACATGGATTAAAACTCAATTGGTCATTATCAACATAAGCAACACAAACCCAACATGGAATTCATACAAAAATCCATACACTTGAATTTGAAAAGAGATTCTTGGACTTCATGAACGAAAGGAGTCCATGAATGAACAGTATACATACCTTAGCTTATGATTCTACGAAGATTGACGGAGATATTCTTGAAATTTGACGGTGAATTCCCTTGGAATTGAACCTTCTATGAAAACCCTAGGGCTTGTTCTTGAGAGTTTTTTAGAGCAATTGAGTATAAGCTGCTGAATTATGGCCAAATATCATGTTATAAGGATTATATAATGTGGGAAACTGACCCTTTTAACCCTAGGAGACGTATTTAATTTCTAAGAAAATTTCTCGATTTTCATCCTTGGCGCGACGCGCCACTATCACGCCAAGTCACTGGAAAGTGACAAATGGGAAATTACACGGTGGCTCGATGCAGAGCTATCGCATTGCCACCTTGTCTGCGACTTAGAAGTTTGGCGAGACGCGCCACTATCATGGAGAAACACTGTAAATTGACAATTGTCATTTGAGCTATCTCCGCGACGAGCTGGAGGCTCAGGTGATACACTGTCTCACTAAAAAGGCTCTAACTCTTCACTCGGGTGTTGGATTTGGGCGAATTTAGTATCGATGGAAAGCTTATTCGATTCCCCACATGATAAAAAGTGAATATCGAAAATACCACGTGTACAAAAGTGGATTCATCTTTCAAAAAAAGCTTCTAACATTCTTGGGGAAACTTTTTAAGCTAGGAAAAGTATGGGGTATTACAATATCTCCCCCTTGAGAAAATTCATCCATGAATGAGACTGAGAGTGAGGGGAAGAACATAAAATAATGTACCTACTGAACATGAATAACTAGAACATGATCTCATGACTGACATGACTGATGGCTGAATATAACATACTAAACAAGCATATCTAATCCATGACTTATAATTGACTTATGAGTACATGACTGAATATTCTGATGAACTGAATTTCCTATAGTGAGAATACATATCTGATGCATAATTACATGCCTAAACTGATATATGAATGCATGGCTGAATATGCAAGGGTACTTAGTACCAAGTTTGTAATGAACACTGAACATAAAACTGAGTAAGACTAAGGAAAACTTTTATCTGAACCAGAAATGCTAATGAATCCGAGATTGTCTTACTAAACATACATGAGCGGAAATATGAGAACCTAACTGAGTAAGTTTAAGAAAACTGTTACGTGACTGAAAAACACTGATGACCCCATGGTTATGCTATAAGTATGAATGAACTGGAACCTGAGAACATGAATAAGGCTGAAACACGATACATAAATTGAACTTCGTGAACTGAACTAAGCCTCTGAATACTTGGCCCATAGCTGAGGTTGGGACTTTGAGGGTCAACTTATGATTACCCTCTATTCTAAATAGGATTCCTTATGTGAAGAGAAACTTAATTTAAGACATGAGAGCATTGAGGAAATAATGGGGTATCTCCTCCTTGGGACACTATGTCCCTCTAAGAATGCTCACCCTACTGAGATACTGAAGTGATGCACAGGGCATCCACGGACTGATTCATGACCGAGAGTTTAACTTTGAGCCTATGCTCACTGGCACAATATGAATACTAAAAGAAGGAAAACTATTCCTAAAATATGTCATAGCCTCCTGCACATAAATGTGGTGCACAACACACGCATGTACAAGACTTTACTAGATGCGATTTTTCAGACTTCCTAGGACACTATTGAACCTTAGGCTCTAATACCAAGTTTGTAATGCCCCGAATCTAGTACCTGGAATGCTACACGGTGCCCATGACCTCGAAGGACCACAAGCTAACCCATGACTGATATCTGTAAATTGAGCAGTGAACAATAGTAATAGTATCATAAATGCAAAAATATGAACTGAAAGGCCATAAGGTTCAATACTAGTACATAACTGAAAAATATGGTATAACAATACCAAAACAACTGAGATAATTATCTGAAAATACTGTAGTCTGAATGTCTCTAAACTGTCCGAATAAGGAGTTGATGGGATATGTCCCGAACTAACTCCAATTATTGAAATAAACTAAAAACTAAAATAGTAATGTGATCATCATGTCCTCGAAGGATGAGGACTCACTGCTAACTCTGATCGTTGAACTGGGATGTTACTGATTCTCTGGAGCTCGTGCTTCTAAACCTATAGTATAAGACACCATAGAGCAAATACGTCAGTACTTTGAATTTACTATTATACAAGTGAGGTAGGCTGAATGCAATAGGTTCATATGCATGAACAATACTAACTGACTGACTAACATGAACGTGAGAATACATGCATGCATACGTAACTGTAACTTACATCGTGATAGGACTTAATGCTAAGTTCTGACTACTGAGTTTACTAATAACATGGAATTATTGATAACTAAGGGACTGATACTATGTTACTGATACATGAATAACTATTTTTGATAGTTTTGATTATGAAGAACTAGTCTGGTTGACTGTGCCTTACAGTTCTGAAGTTGAATACTGATAATATGAGTTCTGATAACTGATATAACTGATAACATAAGTGACTGTATCTGACCGTCCTAAATCTGATGGAACTAGCTGAGTTCCATACTGTATTTGAGTAACTAAATCTGAGATCAGTACTTTTGGGCGGGTGATCTCTAAATCTGATAACACCGCTACAGATTGACCATAGTTAAGATCAGTCCTGTCTAATGGGTGATCCCGAAGTCTATTTATAATGATAAGGAGTGATTGTATCTGACAGTCCTAAATCTATACTATTGAGCCGAATTGACTGTATCTGACATTCCTTATTCTGTAATTGAAACTGTGGCATATATTCATCTAACCGACATGCCCCATACTAAGCTAATTACGTTCCAACCTGTAACCCCAATTAGAAGGTTGTCAGTACCGCGCTACTGGTAAAGACACTATTGTGGAGTCAGTCCTAATCTAGTGGGTGACCCCTGGGATCAGTCCTATACATTTAAATGCACTAACGGGTGATCCCTGGGTATGTCAGTCCTATCTAACACGTGATATCTCATACCTACACTGGCTACATAGTTTTGGAACTTAGGAATTTCTTCTAGGGATCTCAGTCCTATCTAGCGGGTGAGTCCCCATCCCTAGGCTCGCTCGGTGCTGAATTCTACTCCCATCTAAAAGACACAAAATTGATTAACTGAACTGAGCTGATTCTAATGGTATTGTTTTGCGAAGCTAAAATAAATTTACTGAGATCCATTGACTGACGGAATATACTGAGTTCTGAGGACTGACTGAGAGTACTAAAGTTACTGAGATTGACTGGGAAAACTGAGGTTGCTGAGATTACCGAGTACTGAGATCACTGAGATTATTGAAATACTGAGATTACTGAGATTTTTGAGATTTCTAGGTTTTCCTGAGTCACATGACTGACTGAGTTCTATGGATCATAACTTGACTGAGAGTATCTTGAAAACATGACATAGCTCTAGGCACACAGCTAAATTGTCGGGTACAAGTACCCCCAGGACTCAATGGAAAGAAACTGACATAGCATGACTTATGTGAACACATGACCAACAACACAATTCATAATTCATATATTGAAGCACTTAATCAAACATATGATATGCATAAACTTGTACAAACATGGGGATTTCATAATTTATACATTCATATTAATTATGGTATGTAACAACACTAATACAAAAAGCTTACTCAATTGTCGCATGGGAGTACCCACCATTCTAAATCTCTGATGCTTCTATCTTTATCGACTGAAAAATTAAAAAAAGTGGAATATGAAGTATAGACAAAAATTTATTGACTTGCAAGATCTGAATTTATACATTCATAATAATTACTATACGCAACAACAATAATACAAAGAACTTACTCAAATATGTATAGAAGCATCCACCACTGCTAAATCTCCAATGCTTCTACCTCTATCACCACTACTTAATAGTCATACTATATACTCCTTCTGTTCCCTTTTAATTGCTCCCTTTTCTTTTCTAGAGTCAAATAATGCAAATTTTGATCAAAATTTTAAGATGTATTTTTTAATCAAATTAAAAAATAATAATTACAATTTATAGTACTTTTCATGTAAGTTTTGAATATCTAAATTATAATTTAAAAATTTAAATTAATCTAATCTAATTTAGCTTTGAAACATAATCAAATTTATTTACGAAAAATGAGAGGAATAATTAAAAAGGAATGAACGGAGTATTATGATTTTTTTCATGTGAAAGTATTTGTTTCAATTATCAAACTCGCCTCAAATAACTTTCACATCTCTTAAAATACTAGTGGAAATAGACCCATGCTGAGCACGGGCCCAACGTATTATGGTTAAAAATTTTAAATTATTATGAAATCGGTGAAATAAATTTTCATAATTAAGTATTGACATATTTATATATAATATAAGTGTATTTAGAATTTTAATCGCAGTTTATATTCTTCTAATAATCTTAAAACCTAAAGTTTAGATCTTTCATTAAGTGCAAAGAAAATATTTTTAAGCATGAAGTAACGTAAGAAATTAAATTATTTTTAATAATTTAAATTTTTAATTATTCTACTTTATAATACTTTTTCTTCTATTCTAACTTAAGTGGAACTGATATAATTTCGAGAGTCAAGCAAATATCACGATTGAAGTAGCGAAGCAGACATGTCTTAAATGACTTATAATAACTAATTACAAATGATATAGAAAAATTACTATAAAAATACATGTGAAAATAATCTAAGTGGGTCCCATACAAGATGTAAAGTTAATTTAAAACATCAAGAGTTAATTTATTATTTTGTGTCTATTTTATCTTTTAAATATTATTAATTTTTGAATACTTAGATGACTTGTAATAATTAATTAGAGGTGATATAATAAAATTTCGGTTGAAGCAACTGAAGCAGGCATATCATAAATGTCTATTTAATTTTTTTAATTAAATATTATTAATTTTCTAATATGTAAATTACATATAATAATTAATTAGAAGTGATAATAAAATCACAGAGCAAGCAGTGGCCGGCAAGCATGTCGACCACCGAAATGAAAAAGTAGTTAAAAAAATTAAAATTTAATTTCCGTGTTTACGTATTTTATGCTTCATTTAGTTGTGCGTCATAAAAAATGATATTTTGATTATTCAAATTTTAGCTCGTAATTATGTATTTAATTTTTTGTTTGAATCTAATCATTTAGATCTAAGTAGGTGTACTACTTCCATACTTTCTTTTTGACACAAATATTACTATTCCAAAGTACATCATCCAACCACTTTTAGTTTATAACTTTTAATCTATTTTATCCTTGTTATTAAATATTATTTATAATTTAATACTTAAATGACTTATAATAACTATTTAGAAGCGATATAATATAAATGCTATAAAAAATACTTGTGAAAAAAATTTAAATGGACCTCATATAAGTCGTCAAGCTAATTTAAAATATCAATGGTTAATTAATTAGAAGCAATATCGTAAAATTATTATAAAAAGAATATGTGAAAAAAATTTAAGTGAACCTCATATAAGTCATCAAGTTAATTTAAAAAATCAAGAGTGAACCTCTAATGTTGGTCTATTTTACCTTTTTTTTAATAAAATGTTATCACTTTTCTAATGCTTAGATGGTCTATAATAATTAATTAGGGTGATATAATAAAATGACGATTGAAGCAGTTGAATGAGACATGTCATAAATGTCTATTGTAATTTTTTAATTAAATATTATTAATTTTTTAATACATAAATGACTTATAATAATTAATTAGGGATGATATAGTAAAATTACGGTTGAAGCAACTGAAGCAGGTATGTCATAAATATCTATTTTTTACTTTTTTTAATTAAATTTTATTAATTTTTTAATATGTAAATGACTTATAATAATTAATAATAGATGATATAATAAAATCACGGTTAAAGCAGCTGAAGCAGACATGTCATCCATAAGTTGCCTGCTTCAGCAGCTTTAGTGCCATTTATATATTAGTAATAGATATACCACTTCCTTATAATATGTAATTATGCAAAATTATTTACCATACGCGTTCTTACGTTCTTGATTGCCATTCATGTATGAGTTAATGCACACCATAAAAGCAGTCAACGTTTTATGTGTGTTTGGTAATACTCCCTCCATTCGTTTTTATTTGTCACTAATTTTTTAATTAGATTTCTACTTTTACTTTTCATTTTTAACATATCAAGAGAAAATAGCTTCTTTTTTTCTATTTTACCCTTAACATTAATTTTTTTTTAAAATTAATTTCAAGATACAATGTAAACATCATTTAATAGGAATACTATGGTAAAATAGTCACGCTATTAAATATTTTTTTAATAGGTGTAGCAACTCAAAATTTGATAAGTAAAATTGAATGAAGAGAGTATAATACAGTAGTAAAGGCTTTTGAATGTCATAAACTTTGGGATAATACCCACGAAAATACCTGAAGTTTGACTGGATTACCAGTTAAGCACACTGAACTTTATGGGTCCTATTACCCCCCAGACTTTTTTTCATATTTTAATCGCATATATCTGCCACTTGGCACCTTGCGTGTTAGTCACGCACATTGAGCGCGTGAACAGTGTTTAAAACGTTTTAAACTCTTTTTTTTGTCAAACATCCCCTTAATTTTATAATTATTTAAAGTTTTATATTTTTATTTATTTTTTCATTTTTCTTTCTTTTTTCTTCTTTCTTTCTTTTCTTCAACAATGGTTGCTCCATTGTTGAATTGAAATTTAATGGAACTCAATGGTATAATTTAATGGAACTCGGTAATTGAAACTCAATGGATGATTTGGAAGATTCAAACTCGAAAACTCGCTAATTTAATTCCGAATTCCATTAATAGAAATTGAATCTTCTGAGTTCCATTAACGGAAGATTGAATAGCTTTATATATGAAATTAAATTTTTTGAATCTTCTGAGTTCCATTAATGAATTTTCCGAATCTTCCGAGTTCCATTAATGGAAATTGAATCATGAAATTAATTTTCCGAATCTTTCGAGTTCCATTAATGAAATTTTCGAATCTTTCGAGTTTCATTAATGGAAATTGAATCTTCCATTGAGTTTTCAATTAGCAAGTTTCATTGAATCTTCCATTAATGGAACTCGCTAATTGAATCTTCCAAGTTTCAATGGAAAATTAATGGAAGATTCCATTCAATTATTTGAAAAAACTTTCTTCATAAACTCAATGGAATCATTTGGAATATTTAATATGGTTGTAATGATGAAAAAATATTGAAAAGTGATAAAATGGAGAAGAAACGGCGCGTGTACCACACTTCCCACCGAAAAGCCTGGGTATACATTTTGAGGAGGGGGATTAATTCCACTTTAAAAAAGTCCGAGGGGGAATTAATTCCAATTAAAAAAAGTATAGGGGGGTAATAGGACCTCCACAAAGTTCAATATGCTCCACTGAAAATTTGGTTAAACTTCAGGTATTTTCGTGGGTATTATCCCCATAAACTTTTGAACTTTTTTCAAGAAATTCCTATTAAAACTTTTGAGCTTTTATATTTAATACTAGTTAGGAAATGCCCATGCAAGGTACGGGCCCAATAGTATGACTTTAAATAGCAGAAATAATTTTCTTAAGTATAAAAATTTCACTATTAATAGTATTTGTTAATGAAAATAATATTTCTTCATCCTAATTTATGTGACATCTTTCAAATGTTGTTATTTAATCAAGTTTTTCTTTATCATAAATTTTTCAACATATTTTGATTTGACATTTATCGTGACTTGTACTTTTTTTAAAATTTTAAATATGTAGATGTTATTTCAAAAGAATTTAAGATTTTATGTCCAAATTTAAGAAATTAAATTGAGTAGTTCAGAAATAGGTTTTTATTTTACTTATCATTTTTAATGTACAATATTAAGAAGAGATAATTTTTTTTAGGTCTTATTCTTAACCTTAATTATTTAATCCCCAAATCATTTTTCAAGACCCAATACAAAACATCAATTAATATAGGTATAATGTTAAACGTTGTTATCAATAAATTAAATTATGTGTACTTTTAATGAAACAATTCTTTTACAGTTTTAAATATATTTATCGGTATTTACTTAGTTTATAAAAAAATTTAAATTAATATTTTTAAATAAACACGATAGAAAATGATAATAGAGATAACACTTTAAAAAATCTAATCTTTTTTATTTTTATAAAATCAAATAATACATTGCAGCTTATTTAAATTGCCATCATTAAAATTAAAATATAATATGCTTCAATGCTTATTTTAGCACAAGGTCAAACACATTTTCTTGAATTAAGTAACTAATTTTAATGTTTTTATTTTTCAATTTTATTTAAAAATTATACAAGCGGATAAATTGAAATTATAAGTGTCAATATATTAACATTTTTTACAAAATTTTATGAGTAATGTTTTTTAAAAATATGGTCTTTTACCTAATATACTATATAAATAAAAGTAAATAGTGTATTTATATTAAGGAGATAAGAGATTGTTCTTATCCATATAAATATATCATACATTCATTTTAACAATGAAATAATATAAAAATAATAAAGATATGTTATTGATAGTTGAAAATTTTCTATAAAAAATAGAGCGCAAATCAAACTAATATTGGTGGAGTTAAATTTTTTATTAAAGGCATTAAAAAATATATGTTATTTAATGTTAGCTTAAAGTTATTTTATATGCAGGTTAATTTATCTATTATATCGTATCCTCTTCATTCTTTTTTATTTTGTTCTATTTGGGTTAGACACACACCTTAATCTCTTGTTCCTATAATATTAAAATTAATTTTACTAATATACCCTAATTAAATTCTATACCCCTTTCCAAATCAATCATGATTACATTTATTGAACAAGGGCATGATAGGAAGATTTTGTTCAAATTATTCTTGAAAGACTAAAGGAGCAAATATTTAGAAATATAAGCGCAACCAAATAGAGCAAATAAAACGGAATGAATGGAGTATTATAAATATTATTTTTAAGATTACAAATCTCAATTTTTATGATAACTTACATATAAATATATTTATATAATATAGCAGAAGTTCTTTACACTAACTATGTAATGTACTTCAATCTTTTTTTTAAAAAAAAAAAGTTGTCTTTAAATATTTGTTTTGAAGTTATATCATATAAATAAATATTCTAAATTTTTTATGAAATGACAATTTTATCCTTGGTCGTTCGCCAACTCACTCTTCTATAATATACTAGATAATGAAGGGTCCATTTTACGAGCCAAATATTATAGTTTTAAATATATTTATAGGTATTTAATTAGTTTATAAAAAAAATTAAATTAATATTTTTAAATAAATACGATAGAAAATGATAATAGAGATTACACTTTAAAAAAAATATTTTTTATTGTTATAAAATCAAATAATACCTTAAAACTTATTAAAATTGCCCTAAGTAAAATTAAAATATAATATGCTTGAATGCTTATTTTAACATCAGGTCAACCACATTTTCTTGAATTAAGTAACTTATTTTAATGTTTTTATTTTTCAATTTTATTTGAAAACTATACAAGAGGATAAGTTAAAATTATAAGTGTCAAGGTATTGGCATTTTTTATAAAATCTTGCGAGCAATATTTTCTTAAAATATGATCTTTTTACCTAATATACTATATAAATCAAAGTAAATAGTTTATTTATATTAAGGAAATAAGAGATTGTTCTTATCCATAAAAATATATCATACATTCATTTTCATAATGAAATAATATAAAAATACTAAAGATACATTATCGGTAGTTAAAATTATCTATAAAAAAAATAGAGCATAAATCAAATTAATATTAGCGGAGTTAAATTTTTTATGAAAGTGATTAAAAATATATATGTCATTGAATGTTAGTTTAAAGTTATTTTATATGCAGGATAATTATCTATTATATCGTACTCTTTTCACTCATTTTTATTTGTTCTATTTAGGTTAGACAAACACCTTAATCTCTTACTCCTATAAAATTAAAAGTAGTTTTGCTAATATACCCCTAATTAAGTTTTATACCTCTTTCCAAATCACAATGATTACATTATTGAACAATGGTATAATAGAAAGATTTTTTTCAAACTATTCTTGAAAGATTAAAGGAACAAGTATTTTGGAATATAATCACAACTCAAATGGAAAAAATAAAAAGGAATGAATGGAGTATCATATATCTTATTTTTAAAATTACAAATCTCAATTTTTATGAAAGCTTACATATAAATATATTTATATAATATAATAAAAGTTTTTTACATTTACCATTTAATGTACTTCAATTATTTTTTTAAAAATTTATCTTTTAACTATTTAACTTACGAGTTGACATGCACAGCAATTGTGATTACACCTACAATCTATAAGTGAATACAAAAATTGTGCGTTCGAAGCCTTATATGAATATTACATACGTAATTCTTTTTCTTTTCTAGTAAAATATTTTTTGACTGATTTAATGATATTTTTTGTAAATTTATTTGATAATTAAAAAAATCTCTCTAAATAGGTTAACAACTTTAAATTTTAACCCATCAAATTCATGTGTGATAGTATTTTTTGAGCAAAAAACTAAAATATGAAAAGCTTGGAGTATTGAAAATTTTGACGGAGTCAAAATTTTTACTTAAAAAGTTTAAAATATAAGAAAATAAATATACGAGGAATTTTTTTTTTATATTTATCACATAAAAATAAAAAATAGTTTTAGTTCTATATAAACACTATAATATTTCTTGAAAGGATATCCAAATTATAAATTTAAATATATTTAAATTATTTCGTAGTAAATAATGTGGTTGAATAAGTTGGGACTTGAAAGTAAAAATGTTGTTAGGCACATAACGAGTCCACATAGAAACTATAGACACATAAGCTAGAAAAAAAAAAAAGAAATGGCTAATGGAGTGCTTTGTTGATATTACTATTGACTAATGATTGTACCATTTAGATGTGAAATGACAAATATACCCTTGGTAATCCTTTAAATCACTTATAGTTATTTAATTAATTTTTTTAAAACATAATTATTAATATTTTTGAATAAACACTATACAAGCATAAGTAGAAATCAAACTATGTAATAAAATATAACTTCTTATTTTTATAAAATCAAATGATATCTTACAAATTATTTAAGTTTCTATAATTAACATTAAAATATCATACACTCAGAGGTAGAGGTATGGACTGCGTACATCTTACCCCCCCCAGACCCCACTAAGTGGGAATACACTGGGTTTGTTGTTGTTGTTGTTGTTGTACACTCTAGTTCTTATTTTAATATCATATCAAACACATTCTCTTATATTAAACAACTAATTTTAATGTTCTACTTTAGTTAAAAACTATACAAGAGAATAAATTAGAATTATAAATATCTATTTATTAACATTTTTTTATAGAATCGTACGAAGAAATAAAGAATACTAATTCATACATTAATTAATTTTAAATAGATTTAGATTCACTTCATGTGTGTTTAACAAACGGAAATAAGGTCATTAAAATATCATATACTTCAGTGCTTATTTTAATATTAGATCAAATACATTCTCTTATATTAAACAACTAATTTTAATGTTCCACTTTATTTAAAAACTATACAAGAGAATAAATTAAAATTATAAATATATATTTATTAACATATTTTTTTATAGATCATACGAAGCAATAAAGAATATTAATTCATACATAAATTGATTTTAAATAGATTTAGATTCATTTCATATGTGTTTAACAAACGGAAATAAGAACATTAAAATATCATACACTCTAGTGCTTATTTTAATATCAGATCAAACACACTCTCTTATATTAAACAACTAAATTTAATGTTCTACTTTATTTAAAAACTATACAAGAGAACAAATTAAAATAATAAATATCTATTTATTAACATATTTTTATAGAATCATACAAAGCAATAATGAATACTAATTCATACATAAATTGATTTTAAATAGATTTAGATTCATTTCATGTGTGTTTAACAAATGAAAATAAGGACATGGATGAAAATTTTAATGAATCATAATGTTAAAAGATTTTTTTGGTGTCTTGTCTTATATATGTCAAAAATAGGAGATTAATTTAATATAGCAAGCGAGAAATTTCTTTTAAAATGGTATGTCTATCTGATGAGGAAATTTACTACCTCAAATAAGGAGAATCTAAAAAATTAACAAAAGTTAACATGATATATAGTGTAGTAATTTAACATGAGGTAATTAATATTACATTTTAAATAAGTTGTTTAAAATCATTTTAACAGATGATTAGCAAGTAATTATGTTTCCATAATTTACATGTATTGTAAATCTTTTGTAATGATATGTATCAAGTGAAGTTTTGAAATTATGGAGGGATTCGCTTATTGTGTATGAAGATACACGCCTATTCAATAATTATGAGTTTTTTTATAATTATTTTACTATAATATAATAGTAACTACTTTATGCAATTAAATATGTGGCCAAAATTAATTTTATTTCTTTATCATTTATGGAAACATATGTGAGTATTTACATATCCACTGATAAATTACATCTCCCAATATTTCAAATTATATAACTTTGATTAGACTTCGAATTTAAGATACATGAAAAAATTTCACAATGTTTATTCCGTGGTTTGGGATAAGAGAAGAGAAAGTTTGTCTGAATATCAAAATTAAAAAAATATTTAAATGGAACAAACTTCAAATATAATTTTTCTTTAAATTTAAAATTATTCTTTTCATTTGATTCAAGTATATTATTTAAATAAATAAGAAAGAAAGTGTATGATCATGAATTCTAAAGCTATTACATAAAGAAAATTTTAAGAAAAGAACTTCTCCATAACCTTTGGAAGAAAAATAATGGGACCCACTTCTTTAAGATGTCACTTGATTTTTTTAAAATTTTCAAAGCATAGTCATTAGAATTTTCTGGAACACGGAATTTTTTTTTTGAAATTCCCTACTCTTTGCATAATGTACAATAAGTTTAAGCTGGAAATTTTGTTAATTGATAAATTTGCCCTTGGTCATCCTAGTTATGGCTCTTCTATATAATAATAATAATAATAATAATAATAATAATAATAATAATAATAAATAATATAAAGAATATTCAAATTTGTCCTTTATTTGCTTATAAATTACAAGTATGCCATTGGTCATCCTCCTACTCATCTTTCTATATAATACGCGGGCATATTCACACTGACATTGTTTGTAATATTCATGTCATTACAATATTATTGAAGAGTTTCAACTTTGAGATGGCTCAGTGAAGCAATACTGCACAATATCTAGGAATAAACTCAACTCTACATCTTGTATAGATTAGGCGTATATTTGCAATAATGCTGAGTATTTGCAAAATAGTACATTTTTTGGATTTATTTACAAGAGAAGAAAAAGGAAGCACCCTTTTGTCGACTATTCCATAAAACTCTGCAACCATAAGCCTTTTTTTTCCTGTTTGGCAATTAAAAGAGCCAACCATTACAGAACATAGCCAAAGGATGAAATTTGCAGTATCTATCAAAATGAAAAAAATGAATTTAGTAAAAATAAGAAAGGAGAATGACACAATGTGAAGACATGTTAGTATCTTTCATAAACCAGTAATGTGTTAGGCATGTTAAGGTGAACAGAAACACACTAATCCCAACAATAACTGTATCTCAATTCTAAATAAGTCAGGATCAGCTTATATGAATCCCTTACTTTCTCATTCACGCATGCAGACTCCATGACTTTCTGCAAAGTAAATTCTTAAATCAATCTGTTCAACAAATGGGGAGAAAAGTGGAACAAAATGTCTAGAACTCATAAACATCCTATCCCGATGTTTTCAGGCCTCCCAAGCATCTCGTAGATGAATTGCGCCTCATGAAGAGTAACCTGGTTCTTTGTGTATACGTAAAATAAATGCATACTTTAATACTAAGTATGACTCCTATGTAAAAAGAACGTATCAATTAAAACTAATTAGAGAACCTTGGACCTCACATATTTCAATGTTTCTTAGTTAAAAAAACTGATTCATTTCTATTCTTCTACTTTTTTATTTCATTTTTTTTTTTGCAACAGTGTCGAACCAATTAGAAAGCAATCCCATCAAGTAATTTATAAATATGATAGCTTGAAACAAACCTATCAAGTAAACAACTTCTTAAAAGAAATTTAAGAGAACCATTTTCTGTGTACACTTTAGAGCAGGAGGAAAGAATTTGTTGCTCTGTTGACTTGAAGATCAGTCTAGAAAAAAGTAAAATCAAGATAGATGAACCACTGGAATCTATATGGAGAATAAATTTGAATATTTGAATTCTTATTACCAGAAAAAACAAGAAGCATAACTGAAAAAGAGTTGCATTAGTTGAAAATGTATAAAGAGGGACAATAGTTTTGCAACGCTACTGCAATTCACCTAGCTATTGGATCAAGAAAGATAAATTGCATACCTCATAGACCAACCATGTGCAACTTGCTGATGTGAGGCCATGAGGACTTCGCTACCACTTTTAGCAATGTCTTTTAACTTTTTCAACAACACTAAAAGCACTTGATAATCAAGAACACCTATAATTTAGTCAAGAAACAGCAGAGATGGCTTATGTATTATGTTAACCCCAAATAATACTCTCCAACGTTATCCCAGACACTCATTTTCTTTTCACCTCCTATGTATGTGTTGCCATGTGCATAGGCATATGTGTTTTACACTATCAAGTTACCAAAGAAATTACTTTAATAATTCAAAACTAACACTCTAACCTCTGTAGCAGACTAATATGACTTAATCCTTTGATTGATATCGGAACTTTTTGAGATGTGTGGATAAAACATTAAGAAATTAGTGAAAAAGAAGGAGAATAAATGTTTTCTCATCTAGAGTATATTTCTATCACCCGTTTTTCCATCTATTAAGATACTAAACCAACTCATCTTTTTAATTACATCTTCAATGATGCATATTTCTATAAGTTGACCAACTTTCTTGACCCAACACTTCCAACTCAAATTATCTTCATATGACGGACGCAGAGAAAGAGCCTATATGACTATCCAAAAGGTCTCAAGCAAGGAATATATGCATAAAATTGTTGTACAAGTAGTCATACCAACTCATAGAAACATAAATAACCATATACAATTGGCAAAATTGAAAAACACGATTCAATGAACTCAAAAGGTAGGACCTCCAAAGATGGAGGCGTTGTACTCATAGGCACTACAATATCCTTTTCATTTTTGTACGAACCTTACAGAGATAAGATCTACATATCAAAAAATTCTTCATTTCGTCATTTTATTTAATGAAGAGTAACAGTACAACAAACACCAATTTTTATATAAATTATTTCAAAAGAATTCTGAACATTAAGTTTCACACAAGATATTCTTATTTGTAGTCTTGCTATAACACCATACAATAGTGCTAGTAGATAAAGAAAATATAGAAAACAAATTATATAACACCCACTTTCTATATTATCTTTTATGTTATTAAATTTAATTCACACCTTTCATTTGTTTTCAACTAGAACAAAAATAAGCGTAATTCATAACAAAGTTAAGACACTGCTTACCTAGTACACCAATTATTTTACTACAAACTAAACTTGGTGGAGTTTACTTTAATAACTTATTAGATATAAGCTCATAAGAGCAATACATCTGGCTATCTTTCTTTCTTTGAAAACACAATGAAATGTTCTAATAAAAGATTCTCACCTCCTTTCAGATAATAAAAATAAATATTCAAGAACATATATGGAAAGAATCAATTAACTAAGTAAAGAGATAAAGCCATATTCTCCTTTTGGCGTTAATTTTTTTTTTTTGTAGAGCCTGCACAAGCTCCAGTTCATTGGAACTCCAGTTGAAGTCATAAAAAGCATAAAGCACGTACAAGTTTAATTTAAGTTTCTGATATCTGGTCTTAGTTGTTGTTGGGTTGCTTTATTGTTTCATGATATTTGATACCTACAGAGACTTACTATTCAAATTGCTGATCCCTGATCACAATATCTGGTACACAAATTGACAAAAATATAACACACACAAATATTTTAAAACTTGCAGGTTGTTTCCTAAAATAGTCCAAAGACAAAAACATCAAGCCTAACACCTGCTTCATTTGACATAAATATAGAAGTTTCTTTACTAGGCCATTGAGTTATAAACCATGGTATCCATGAAAAGCATAACATAATTTCTCTATATATCTCTCATTAAATCAAAACACCTAAGAATCACGTAGAAAGAGTGAATTATCACCCTTTTTACTGCGTAAATAGTTGCCTCCATCATGTCAAACAGAGAAGAGTAGTGGAATAGTGCCTTTTTAAATCAAATTTCAAAGAAACTTGAGTAATATGTCCCGTTAATAACTCCATGTAGTAAAGCATCAGGATTTATTTGATTAATCAATCTTAGACATCATCCCTTGGACTAATTTCACATATTGTTTCATCAGGCACATTTATGAGCCTGTATAAGCAATTAACAGCAAGCATCTCACCTTTGTTTATCTTGAGATCATCCAGCTGAATAACATTATACTCAAAAAGGACATTAAACCTCTTGTAATATTTTGCTAGTCTATGCCCTATCTCCTCAAATCTCTCCGTTGGCCTAAATTCAGGTTGTGGAAAATCTATTCCTATAATCCGAAGTTTTGGAGGTCTTGTTGGCCTAAAGGAAATCCCCTGAATGAAGCATGACCATTGAAAATCATATAGAATACCAAAATCAATTATGTGTATACTTGTTGCTTCCCTTGTCAACATCCCAATTGACTTGCTAGCAAATATGTTAGACATCTTCCTGAATGGGCATGCAGTAACATACACCTGAAATAAAGGCAAATTAAGGATCTAAAGTAAGTTGTCAGTAGGTTCAGAATGCCAGTAAACTTATTGATAGTACATGTTCAATTTTTTTTGGCTACAAGAAGCATTATATGTTACCACTGAAAATAAATTATTATATCATTCCTCCCCATTATTTTTAATTAATTTATTAATATCCATACATAAAATAAATAGAAATTAAAGTACCTTGTTTAGACACGAACTTTTAATAATAAAGGTACCTTATCTAAATGAGACCTAAAATCCATCCTCTTACGTCATGAATCATTCCCGTTATTTAAGTTGATCCATTTCCTACTTTTTGATAACCAACATGAGGAGAGGAATAAGGTCTCTCCTCTTAGCAATTACATCCAGTTAGGAATTTATGTTTGCAACCAATATCCTAATCAACCTTTCATGACTAGTAAAACAAAAGCCTATGTATATAAGACTCATCAAATTAAGGATGTTGAGCAACAGCTTTGGCACAAAGATGAGCATTAGTTATTATGTCGTCATATTCAGTAACTAAGTTTGGGGTTAGGTTGTAGACTCTGAGTTACGCTTGTTGTCCAAGATATTGTCTATACCGCATAGCTGATCTCAAATTCCATATTTCTTGGTTGTCTAAGGACACTAATATGGTAGTCCAAGACTTAGGAGCTTTACCTTTCAATCCCTTGGTTGAGGCATTTGTGACTTTTTTTAAGTATAGAACACAAGTCCTAAAAACAATGTGCTGGTGGGCCTATTTAAAGAATGTCGACAAAGATTTACATTTGGTCTATACGTTTGTTGTCGGAATTGTGCTCTTAATTAATCAATCAAATAAGCCTTATTCCCATAGTAATTTGAGGTTGACTATTTGAATCCTCTATCTCTATTCAGGTTGTTTTATTCCACCACTCTATAAGTTATCTTTTAAGACTACTAAGAGTTTTTGTAAACTGTAGCTTCTCTAAATCTCAGATGTATTGCTAAATTGATGTACAAATCTCTAACTAATTAAAAAGCACTGAAGAAAACACATGATTTGATTTAATATAACGAAAAAGTATTCCTTAATCATAAAAAATGATAGTGTCTACTTTAAATATAGGATAAGGCTACGTATAATAGACCCTTGTTGTAGGGCCCTTCCCAAGATTCTGCGCATAGCGGGAGATTAGTTCACCGAGATTCCATTTTTAAAATCAAAAAAATATTGTTTATAAAAGCCTTTTTAAGCATTTAGTTTCCATTTTTGATATGCAAACCAAAATCAGTGATAGATTCAGTTCCAGATACACAATATAGCATACAGAGAAATATTACAGTTTTCTTTGCAGCAAATTAAAACCTTTTTGATAAAAACTAAAAGAAAGAGCAACAACCCAATTGATAACCAATCCAAACTTAAAAAAATAACAAATTCACCACAAACATATAGAAAACGTAGAAAATAAAAGAGAAATAATACTATACCAAACAATTGGAAGATTAACAACAGAATCATTTTTTGGGTTGTTTTTACAAAATATAAACCTTACTATAATTATATATACACAAAATTTATGAGAATTTTAATAAATTTTTTAGCAAGCGAGAAAAGATTTTGTTTGAAGCTTGTGTTTTGGTGTGAAGGTGCGTAATGAATGAGATTTGGGAAAGGGAAAACGAAAGAGAAAATGAACATCGGAGAAATGAATTTGGGAAAGTTAAAAAGTAAAGGAAAAATACACGAGGAAGTGTCATTACCACAGAACCATCATTATTGATTGTAGGTGTTAGTTACGAAAATACCCTAAATGTTGGTGTTATTTATGAAAACACCCTTGGTAGTCACCCAAAGCTTCACTTATATATCGTAGAAAAATAAAATATATAATGTTTTTTATTATTACAAAAATATAAAAATATATAATACTATAACCAAACACAAATAATCAATTTTAGAGAAAACTTGAATAGGAAACAGACCGAGTAATGGTTAGTTGATGACGCAAGAAAGATGACTTTTTTTGGCTTCAACAATACACTTGCTACTTAATATAAAGAATATTGAAATTTGCCCTTTATTTGCTTCTAAATTACAAATATGTCATTGGTCGTCCTCCTACTCATCTTTCTATATATAAAATAATAAAATAATAAGAGGATATTAAAATTTGTCCTTATTTGTTTTTGATTGAATAATTGCCAACTAAATGCAGCATTTGAAATTCAAACCTTGTTAATATGATATTAATTTGAAATAGTATAATAAACATTAAATTGTAGATTATTTTGAGAATTCGCTTTTGTATTATATAGCTACGGTGAGAAGTGAGAAGTGAGAAGTAGCGCATTTTAAAGAAGAAAGAAAATATTGAATGAGAAATGGAGCCCGCAAAGAGAGATGAATTTGTATAGAAAAATAACTATTAATGCCCTTGGTCATCTATATATATTTATAAAATATTACTAGCAATGTTTTCTTAAAATATGGTCTTTTACTTGATATACTATATAAATAAAAGTAAATAGTGTATTTATATTAAGAAGATAAGATATTGTTCTTATCGATATAAATATATCATACATTCATTTTCATAATGAAATAATATAAGAATACTGAAGATACGTTATTGATAGTTGAAAATTATCTATAAAAAAATACAACGTAAATCTAATTAATATTGGTGGAGTTAAAATTTTTATTAAAAAAATTAAAAAAATATATTTTATTTAATGTTAGTTTAAAGTTATTTTACATATCAAGGAGATTGCAGGTTGTGATTGCTGTGATTTTTTCTTCGCAAAACTTCTGGAGCTCAGTGTTTCTACTTCCTCAGAGTGTCGTTAAACTGGTTAGGAAGAAGTGTAGAGAATTTTTGTGTGGTAATTTTGCTAACAAGAAGAAATTCTCACTAGTAGCATGGGCTAATATTTGCTGGCGTAAGGCTAAAGGGGGACTGAATATCAAAAGTTGTCGATTGTGGAATATTGTAGCAGTTGGTAAACTGATATGGTGGATCTAATAGAATCCATAGCAACTATGGGTAAAATGGATCCATAACATATATATATGAAGGAAGAAAAGGATTTATGGACTTATACACCTACAACTAACTGTAGTTGGTATTGGAAACAACTACATAAGATCAAACTTGATATGATGAAATGGTATAGATAGGGTAGATACACACTTACTAACTCAGGAATATACTTAATCTTCAAGAGTTATCATGCCTTAATGGGTGAAAAACCTGCCTGTGTAAGTGCTGCATTGGTTTGGAATAAGATACTCATTCCAAAACACAGGTTTGTTCTATGGATTGCTATACACAGAAAGCTGCTCACCAGAGATAGTTTAATGAGAATAGGAGTGCATTGTAATGAGGACAACTGTGTACTATGTATATGTAGATTTTCGAGAATGATACACACTTATTTTCAGAATGTAAGGTCACACTGAACCTGTGGAGAAACATAGCAGACTGTTTAGGCATCAATATTGCTTTATCGGATGTCCCCAATGCAATTAAGTCCATTAAACAGAGGCATTAGAACAAGTTAAGAAAAAAGTAGTTGCTGCGAGCTATAGAGCTATGGTATACAATATTTGGTATGCAAGGAATATGAAGATATTTCATGGGCAAGTTGTATAATGTTAGCCTTATGTTACAGCAAATACAATTCACTGTTAGAGAAAGGATAGACATGTTTAGTAATTCAATGAGTGATAGGAAGTGTGAAATTCTTTTTTGGATTTGGTTCGTAAGTTGTTTTGAGGCTCGCTTATGTAGACAACCTTCCTGGAAGGGGTTTGACTTAGTGAGTGCTCTTTAGGTGTAGAACTCTTTTGTTAGAATGGTAATATTTATATTTTATTGCCAAAACCTAGTTATTGTACATGCAGGTTAATTATCTATTATATTGTACCATTTTCATTCCTTTTTATTTACTCTATTTGAGTTAGACACACACCTTAATCTCCTACTCCTATAAAATTAAAAGTAATATTAATAATATACCCCTAATTAAATTTTATACCTCTTTTCAAATTAATAATGATTACATTTATTAAACAAGGGCATGATAGGAAGATTTTGTTCAAATTATCCTTAAAAGATTAAAAGAGCAATATTTAGAAATATAAGCACAACCCAAATGGAGCAAATAAAGAGAAATGAATGTAGTATTATATATCTTATTTTTAAGATTACAAATCTCAATTTTTATGAAAGATTACTTATAAATATATTTATATAATATAGTAAAAGTTATTTACACTGACCATTTAATGCACTTCAATCTTCTTTTAAAAAAATTATCTTTTAAATATCTGTTTTGAAGTTATATCATGTAAACAAATATTCTAAAATTTTTATGAAATGAAAATTTTTTCCTTGGTCGTCCTCCAATTCACTCTTCTACAATAAATAAATAAAAAAGAGATGAATTTTGGATGATGAATTTGTATGGAAATATAACTATAATGCCTTTGGTCATGTATATATATTTATAAAATCTTACGAGTAGTGTTTTCTTAAAATATGGTCTTTTTACTTGATATACTATATAAATAAAAGTAAATAGTGTATTTATATTAAGAAGATAAGAGATTGTTCTTATCCATATAAATATATCATACATTCATTGTCATAATTAAATAATATTATAATACTAAAGATACGTTATTGATAGTTGAAAATTATCTATAAGAAAATACATCGAAAATCTAATTAATATTGGTGGAGTTAAAATTTTTATTAAAGAAATTAAAATATATATATATTATTTAATATTAATTTAAAGTTATTTTACATGGTTTCTTTGCAAAACTTCTGGAGCTCAGTGTTTCTACTTCCTCGGAGTGTCGCTACACTATTTGAGAAGAAGTGTAGAGAATTTTTGTAGGGCAGTTCTGCTGACAAGAAGAAAATCTCACTAGTAGCATGGTCTAATGTTTGCTAGCCTAAGGCTAAAGGGGAACTGAATATCAAAAGCTATCGAATGTGGAATATTGCAGCAGTTGATAAACTGATATGGTGGATCAAGCAGAATCCTGAGCAACTATGGGTAAAATGGACCCATAACATATATATGAAGGGAGAAGAGGATTTATGGACTTATACACCTACAACTAACTGTAGTTGGTATTAGAAACAACTACATAAGATCAAACTTGGTATGATGAAATGGTATGAACAGGGTAGATACACACTTACTCCCTCATGCATATACTCAATCTCAGAGAGTTATCATGACTTAATGGGTGGAAAACCTGCATGTGCAAGTGCTGCATTGGTTTGGAATAAGATACTTATTCCAAAAACAGGCTTGTTCTATGGATTGTTATACATAGGAAGCTGCTCACCAGAGACAGGTTAATGAGAATAGGAGTGGATTGTAATGAGGACAACTGTGAACTATGTGATATGCAGATTTTAGAGAATGATACATAGTTATTTTCAGAATATAAGGTCACACTAAACCTGTGGAGAAACATAGCAGACTGGTTAGGCATTAATATTGCTTTATCGGATGTCCCCAATGCATTTAAGTCCATTAAACAGAGGCGTTGGAACAAATTCAAGAAAGAAGTGGTTGCCCCGAGCTATGGAGTTATAGTATACAACATTTGGCATACAAGGAATGTGAAATTTTTCGTGGGCAAGTCGTTAATGTTAGCCTTATGTTACAACAAATACAATTCACTGTTAGAGAAAGGATAGACATGTTTGGTAATTCAAAGAGTGATAGAAAGTGTGCAGTTTTTTTGGCTTTGGTTTGTAAGTAGTTTTGAGGCTTGCTTATGTAGACAACCTTCCTGGAAGGGGGTCGACTTAGTGAGTTCTCTTTAGGTGTAAAATGTTTTTGTTGGAATGGTAATATTTAAATTTTATTTCCAAAAATTAGTTATTACGTATAGGTTAATTTATTTATTATATTTTACCCTTTTCATTCCTTTTTATTTACTCTATTTGGGTTAGACACACACCTTAATCTCTTTCTCCTATAAAATCAAAAGTAATATTACTAATATACCCCTAATAAATTTTATACCTCTTTCCAAATCAATAATGATTACATTTATTGAACAAGGGCAAGATAAGAAGATTTTGTTCAAATTATCCTTAAAAGATTAAAAGAGCAATATTTAGAAATATAAGCACAACCCAAATGGAGCAAATAAAGAGAAATGAATGTAGTATTATATATCTTATTTTTAAGATTACAAATCTCAATTTTTATGAAAGTTTACTTATAAATATATTTATATAATATAGTAAAATTTCTTTACACTGACCATTTAATGTACTTCAATCTTTTTTAAAAAAAATTATCTTTTAAATATCTGTTTTGAAGTTATATCATATAAACAAATATTCTAAATTTTTTACAAAATGAAAATTTTTCCCTTGGTCGTCCTCCAATTCACTCTTCTATAATAAATAAATAAAAAAGAGATAAATTTTGGAGGATGAATTTGTATGGAAAAATAACTATAATGCCCTTGGTCATCTATATATATTTATAAAATCATACGAGCAATGTTTTCTTAAAATATGGTCTTTTTACCTGATATAATATATAAATAAAAGTAAATAGTGTATTTATATTAAGAAGATAAGAGATTGTTCTTATTCATATAAATATATCATACATTTATTTTCATAATGAAATAATATAAAAATACTAAAGATATGTTATTGATAGTTGAAAATTATCTATAAAAACTATACCGCAAATCTACTTAATACTGGTGGAGTAAAAATTTTTATTAAAGAAATTAAAAAATATATGTTATTTAACATTAGTTTAAAGTTATTTTACACGATAGGGAAATTGTAAGTTGCAAATGCTGTGATTTTTTTCTTTGCAAAACTTCTGGAGCTCAGTGTTTCTACTTCCTCATAGAATTGTTAAACTGGTTGAGAAGAAGTGTAGAGAATTTTTATAGGGTAGTTCTGCTGACAAGAAGAAAATCTCACTAGTATCATGGGCTAATTTTTGCTGGCCTAAGGCTAAAGAGGGACTGAATATCAAAAGCTATGGAATATGGAATATTGCAGTAGTTGGTAAACTGATATTTGGATCCAACAGAATCTAGAGCAACTATAGGTAAAATGGACTCATAACATATATATGAAGAGAGAAGAGGATTTTTGGACTTATACACCAACAACTAACTGTAGTTGGTATTGGAAACAAATACATAAGATCAAACATGGTATGATGAAATGGTATAGATAGGGTAGATACACACTTACTGCCTCAGGAATTTACTTAATCTCCAAGAGTTATCATGCCTTAATGGGTGGAAAACCTGCCTGTGCAAGTTCTGCATTGGTTTGGAATAAGATACTCATTCCAAAACACAGGTTTGTTCTATGGATTGTTATACACAGGAAGCTGCTCACCAAAGACAGGTTAATGAGAATATGAGTGCATTGTAATAAGGACAACTGTGTACTATGTGATATGCAGTTTTTAAAGAATGATACACACTTATTTTCAGAATGTAAGGTCATACTAAACCTGTGAAGTAACATAGCAGACTAGTTAGCATCAATATTGCTTTATCGGATGTCCCCAATGCATTTAAGTCCATTAAACAGAGGCATTAGAACAAGTTTAAGAAAGAAGTGGTTGTTGCGAGCTTTAGAACTATGGTATACAATATTTGGCATGTAAGGTATGTGAAGATGTTTCGTGGGCAAGTCGTTAATGTTATCCTTATGTCACAACAAATACAATTCACTGTTAGAGAAAGGATAGACTATTCGCAACAAATTTTTGTACTGCTGAAAATTAACTACTACCAAAGATAAAATTAAAAAAAGAAATTTTATTTAAATAAATCTTGTGAGTACAATTTTGTAACTCTCTTGATTCTTCTCTCCTAAACTTAGAAATAATTTGGGGTCCTTCATTAGCATGTTTCTTGAATTGTTGGATGATTTGAACTCCTAGAGACGTATTTCAATCGTTGGGAATGTCGGAAAGTGTTTTGTTGCTTTGGAATAATTTCCTGAAAGAACTCCATTGGTTTCTCCTTGAAAGAACTTGATAGTCAATGGCGACGTTGCCAATGCTTGTCAAAGTCCTCTTTTCAGAATGTACTTTAGAATATTATGTTACCCCTATTTATAGTTGTAGAGAGCAGGCCTTGTTGCTTGTGATTGGCCAAAATATGTCACTTTAACACTTGGCGACTTTTGACTAGTTCTTGAATTTGAATATGATTTCCACATCATTTGGACATGTGGAATTACCTTGTTAGTCTCTAATTTGACGGGGATGCCAAGTCACCCTGACACGTGGAATGGGTTTGGGCTCCAAAGTGTAATGGACCTTGGGCTTGAATTTAATAAAATTGACTAATTAATTTGTAGGGCCCAAATTAGTTAATCAACCCAAATGAACATGAATTAAACTCAAATTTTGTATGAATTTAACCCGTTGAATTTTATATATCTACAAATGCCCCTTACTTCAAGACTTGTCGACGTTGTAGGTTTGCCGAAACATGGCGACGAGAATTGAAGTACCTATGAATGTGTTTTCATTTTTTTTTACTTCAAAGGTACTTGTTTCTTGTTGGTTCCTTCTAGATAGACCACCACTTGGGAGTGGTCTAAAATTTTTGGCACATATTTTTCACATAGCGAAAGTTCTTCTCTTGGTTAAGCGTGAAATAAATGACTTCTAATATTTGTTCAAGTCATTACACACTAGACAATATTGAGGCCCTTCCATATGGATTTGAAATATGACCATATTGAGTAAATCCTTAACTTACTGCCCCTTGCATGTTAGTAAAAGTTCTTGAATTGAACTTTTGAATCAAACAAATATTAACTTTCCTTTGGTGTTCAGGAAGAATCAAATTTCTTCAAAGAAATCTTTCAAATATGGTAATTTTCTTTTAGCTACTTGGAAACTTGAAATTCCCAGGTATGTTTCTTTCAATCTTATTATAACCTTCCTTATATATGAAATTGAGATTTTCACCAGAACTTCTATATAAGATTTTCTCTTGTAGAGAAAATTTATCAAAGCACTCGGTAGCCACAAAGAAAGTGTTCGACTGTGTTTGATTGCTAGCCTGTGAAGCTGTGACCTTGCCTTATACGATTGAATCCACAAGGTGCTCCTCAAGTAACTGTAATTTTCATAGCAATATGTTGCCTCTTGATTTCTTAAATTTGTGTGATTGCAATACGAAATGCGTGAATGCAATCGCAAGCTACTCATTTTCTTAATAAGTAACAACAGGGATTTGTAACTTAACCAAGTTTTGCAATTATGTTTATTGCAATTGAAAAAAAAATAACAACTAAACAAAAATTTGAGACCAAGTTTAACCTGTGTTGCCATAGTTAATTTTTTTTTAATACTCAACTTTAGGTTCTCTTGTTTCCCAACTTGTGTGTCCCTAATGGTTAATCTCTATTCTTTTCTTAATCCTCAGGAATAGTGTAGGGTGCTCTTGGTCCCCAATAATGACTTGTTTCAACGACTATGAAACACCATACTCTTACCTTGAGATCGTAGTAAGCAAACCAGATTCGCATGCCAAAGCTCTTACTTTGAAAGTTCATCCTCCGGTGATTGGCACCTTCCCGCTTGTTAGAAAGCCACTGGAAACTTAACTCCATCTCACAGAATAGTCAACAACAAAAATTAAGGACGTCATGGACAATTTTTTGAGAAAAAATATTACTAAAAAAGTTCTCCTTTTGAAGTCTTCTACACATCAAAATGTTGTTGTTGCGAGCTCTGCTAGCCGCAATGGGAGCCTTAGCAGTTGGCATGTTTGCCCCTCCAAATTTGGTAAGGTTCGATATACATCAGCTATTGGAAGTGGGTAGAAGACGTTCTTGCCCGTAATAAGGAAACCTTGGAGTGAAAAAAGGCTTATGATGCCGTCTTTGCTTCATTATTCATGTATGACCATAACAGAGTGTGCTCTAGGCCTTCTATGAGAATTGGCATCCATCCACCAACATAGTTTCTGCTTTTATTGGAGAGTTGTCCATATCTTTATGGGACTTGAGAAACATTGGAGGTCTTCATGTTCATGGGTCATTTTATGACAAGTTATTCCCTCGGATAAGGAGTTGACATATGAGGATGACAAAGGGAAGCCTTTTACCCTAGAAGCTGCTCGTACTTATTTTCGGCATTCTACCGACTTACAAAAGGTGTCATTGAGGACGTCTTTTTTCTTGATTGGACTAATTTCTGGTTCTGAGGACCAAGAAAATATGTTGAACCTTCACAAAAGATGTCAAAAAATTGGACGAAGACAAGGATGAATCATGACCCATTGAGGAATATTGACATGAATTTTTTACCACGAACTGAAGAGGAGAATTCCCCTTTTGTCGAGTTAGGCATGGAAGAATCACTCAGAGATGAAACTTATTTGGTGACTTTTCTTGATTGTTGGCTCTGTAAATTTTTACTCCCCAACAAGAATGCTGGTTGTATTCGTGCTAGCGTCTTCAAAGTCGCAAGCTTGATGGCTCATAGAGAAAAATTTTCTTTAGTGGTCCCAGTTCTTGCAATCATCTATTGCGGCCTTAGAGAGATCTCTACTTCTTCAAACTTGGGGTCCTGCCATGCATTATTTCCCATCTAATATGATTATGGATGGATAGGTATGTATTTTAAAACTTATTACCATGTAAACCGTACACAACGAGGGGTGCAAATGTGGCTAATTTCAGGAGAAAAGATGGCAAAATAGTTTGACCTTGTTGATGCTTGCAAGTTATTTCAACAAGTTAATATAAAGAATCTTTCTCATTTGGCCTTGCTACAGGGAAAAGAGGTACAAATTGATGATAGCGACAAACTGTCCAATTCTTGGAGTGACTTCTTCATAGGCCTTCATTCAAGTTTTGTCACTTTGAGGCATGATAATGATTTAATCGTGGAGCCTTATAGCCCTCATCTATTTAGTCGCCAATTTAAATTTTATCAAGATGTTCTCGGCATTCTGAAAAAGCATCATTTTGATAGTTCGCTGTTAGCTTTGGTTCAACTTTGGGATTCTTGTGTTCGTCTTGGGAGTTTGTTAAAGCTTAACATACCAAGCATCTGTTGGATAGTGGACCTTTTATGACTCGAGAGTACTCGAATTGGTGGCCAGCCCATTGGGAGACTGTGTTAAGATGAAGTACCCATATTATTGTAAGAGGTCCAAGGAAAAATGATGCCCCCTTATCAACCAAAGGAGACCAACTTCAGTTGGACGGTCAAGGTAAGCTTTCTCTCTCTTCAAAGTCTAAAGTGGTAACTGGTAATCATGCTCAATCTGTCCAAGTCATTCCTAAATCTAATAATTCAAAGGGCAAGTATACACATATGGATAAAACATTAAAAATCCCCTCATCAGCCCCCAAGGCAATGGCCATCTCTACTTTTGAAGTGATCAACGTTATCCACAAAAGAAAGAAATCTTCCAGCCCATCGGATAAAGGCATTGAAAAGTCACTAGATATTGTGCATTTTGTAGTGACGGATCCAAACCACCTGTTTCACTCAATAGAGCTGTTATTGATAGTGCCTCCTCTAGTTCAATAAAAGCAATGCTAGACAAGAACCACACTGGAAGCGTTTGAAGAAATAGCATGAGGACTTAAACGATCAACATTGTGAGTTTGCTTATTTAGATTCTATAAGTATTGACACCGCTATATTTGAAGGGGGTGCCGCTGGTTCAATAATGCCCTTGGCTGATTTGGCACATCAGGTAATAATTACTTCTTTAATATCACAACTTGCCTCTTTACTCGATATTAACTTCTCTTTCTTTTTAGTTGGGTCTTGTGGACGTTTCTAGTAACATATTTGGTGATAATATATTTGGTGAGGATCGTGTCACAAGCTCGAATCCTTCAAGTGTGTTGAAGAGTACCAATCTTTCTCTTGATAATGCCATGACTCAAGTTACAAATAAGGATCTGTCGACAAAGTTGTTAGAAAATGTTAAATCTTTTAAAATATTCCAACAACTGATATGCTGGCTGAAGCAAATGATAATAGACCTTTAAATGTTCCCAAGGATTTGGTTTGGTCATTACAGCGGATTGCCCTAAATTTTGAACCACAAAAGGCTATTTCATCTTTCAAATTGTCCTACGTTTCTGGATTGTGCCATACCTTGTGTGAATATATCACACAATTCTCTGCCGAATCATCAGAAAACCTCAAAAAGTTAGAGAAAGGTGTTGCTCTAGTTCTTAAAGGTCTTCGGGAGGTCAACGTCATCGACCTCTCTTCTTTAGAGGTTCAACTTGCAGACTTTTTTAGGAAGCATGGAGATTATGATATTCCAAAATTGTCTAGTTCCTAAAAGATAACTAGAGATGCTCATCAAGAGTTGCTTGCTATTGTGCAACAATATATTCATGCTGCAAATGAAGACAAAGTCAAGATTGACAAGCATTTGGGATAACTTCAAAAAGTCCTTGAGAGATCTAAAAAAGAGTTAGAAGCTTGGACGTTAAAGAAGAAGAAGACCATTTTGCATATTGAAGAGCATAAAAAAAAATTATCCAGAGAGTGTCATCAACATTGAAGGGGAGATTCATGCCCTTGAGAAAATCAGCCCAATGTCAGAAACAAAAACCAAAGAACTTGCTAAGCTAAAGAAAATCGCTGAGACAAGTCGCCTTCGGATTCTTGGCCATAAGTTTTTCCTTTAATTTTTTTTTTTTTGCTTAAGAATGTTCTATTTCCCCTTTTTAGTTTTACTTTGGACCTTATCATGATGTATTGGCAGTCTTTCTTAGAGCAATAAAAGTGACATTTTTATTTTAATGTCTCTCGTGCTATGTAGTTTTTTTTTTAAATTTGACACGCCAACATGTCCTTTCATTTGCCTAAAGCTTTGACATTTGTGACATGAGATAAATAATTTAAAATTCTGAGTCACTTGTGTTGATGGAATGAGAATTCTCAATAATACAATTTGCATGAAAGTCATGACCAAAAGATTTTTACAGTTGCGCAAATCTTTTATAAAAGGCTTTGCTCGAACTCTGTGTCACCCAATTTTTTCAGCTTTGAGCGACTATGGTAAAAAAATTCATAACTCGAATAGGAGTGTCGAAATCACAAAATTCTTATTCTGCTGGCAAGCTAACTCATGTAACCATAATGTTTGTAAAAATCATGGACAAAAGTTCTCCGGATTAGCCCAGGTACCCTTCCGAAATCAGTCTTTTAGTTCTGTTTTGTCACTTTTTGTTTGTTTTGTGCACCCTCACAAATTTTCTCATATCTTGACTTAGGAATATTAAAATTAGGAGATGTTTTTTGCGTTGGAAACTAGAATTGTAGAGCTATGTCTCACGTAGGAATCACAATAAAATTGCACCCAAATCTTCCCAGATATGGCCCCAAAACCGCTCTTCTAATCTTGGTTCGCTAGTTTTATCATCTTTGAGCAACGTCACTATAAATTCCATATTTTGACGTAGGAGTATTGAAATCAGGTACCATTTCTTGCGTTAAAAACTAGACTCATATAGCTACGTCTCACATAAGAATCATACTCAGACTGCATCCAAATCATCCCAGATATAGCCCTAAAATAGATCTTCTAATCTTGGTTTGCTAGTTTTATCAGCTTTGCGTAGCGTCACGATAAATTTTGTATCTCAACGTAGGAGTATCGAAATCAGGTGCCATTTTTTTATTGGAAAGTAGATTCATAGATATACAACACACATAAAAACCACACTCAACACCTTTACGAATTTATACAAATACATTATCAAAATCAGTTTAGTTCGAAATCTGATGGCTTATTTTGCAACTTTGAGCGGTTATGATAGAAAATTCATAACTTGTCGTAGGAGCTTTCGAATCATGAGCCATTTTTTTCTGTTGCTAAGAAGACTTTAAGATCTACCACATATGTAAAAATAATTGTGAACACCTATACGAATTTATACAGATATATTATCGAAATCTGTTTTGCCTTGCTTATCGCTTCACCTTTGCACATCCGCGATAAGCTTAGCGAAGGAACGTCTATCCTCATGTGATATCTATGCCAATTCAAAGTATGATTTCCATGCTCAAATAATGGCACACATTTTTTTTTATTTTTTAACTCATATGACTGAACTTAAAGTAAAAATATTCTAAGCTGCCTACGTACCTCGGAAGAATCAAGTCATAACGTAGTTCAAGAATGATGAGTTAATTTATTTTTATTTTTTAAAAAAAATTATCTTTTTTTGGAGAGTCATTCATAGTTTAGACTCATACGGGTCAAGAGTCACATGTAATTTAAGCTCGTTTCTTAAGGAGAGTAGGCAACCTTCATGGAAAGTACTACTTCAGAAACTTACCGTTGATGGGACTAACTCTTACACCGTCTTGATCGATAATCTTATAAGCGCCACTTGAATAAGCTTCCTTCACTACATATGGCCCATACCATTTTGATGTAAACTTGTCACTGATACGTTTGTTAAGGATTATGGGTCTTCGAACTGCTAAGACCATGTCACCTGCTTAAAATGATCATGGCCGCACCCTCTTGTTGAAAGATCTAGCGAGTCGAGCTTGATAACACTCCAACCTTTGTTGCTCTTCTAATCTCTTTTCATCCAATACGTCCAACTATGCTAGATGAAGCTAAGCATTATGTTCAGTTGTTCTAATGGAAGGACCGCCTCTACGCCATACACCAACAAATACGGAGTCTCTTGCGTTGCAGTTCTAAAGGTTGTACGATATACCCATAAAGCTTCACCGATCCTCTCATGCCAATCCCTTTTATATTTTGCAACAACTTTCTTCAATAGGTTACTAAGTGTCTTGTTAAAAGCTTTGGCAAGACCATTGGCAGGTGTATTGTACATTAAAGACTTGTGCTGCTTAAAATTGAAGTTCTCACACAAAATCTTCATGAGTTTATTCTTGAAGGGCATTCCATTATCCGTACTATGCATCTTGGTATGCCATACCTGGAAATTATGTTTGACTTGATAAAATCAACAACATTTTCCCTTTTTACTTTCTTTAATGACACAGTTTCAGCCCATTTTGAGAAATAGTAGTAGTGGCTAAGATGTACATTTGCCCTTTTGACAACTTTGGAAGAGGTCCAACAACATCAAGTGCCCATGAATTAAAAGGCCATGAGGCTACAGTTGGATGAAGAGGCCCTGGAGACGGATGGATGTAATCAGCATGGAATTGACATGCTTGACACCTTTTGGCATGCTCTAGACAATTCACTACCATTGTCGGCCAATAGTAGCCTATCTTTTTAATGCGGAAATGAAGCTTAGGCCCTGATTGGTATGCCTCACATGTACCAGAATATGCTTCCTCCATTATCTATTGAGATTTTTCTTTGTCAAGACACCACAGGAATAATCCCTCATAAGAACGACAAAATAATATTCCCTCATGAAAGATAAATCGTGGTGCCCTTATCTTAATGTCTGCTCTTTTCCGTGGATCCTCAAGTAGCCTTCCATGCTCGAGATACTCAACTAATGGTTTTACCCAATTTTTTTATTCCACCACTCGAACAGATGTATGATGGCTTTTACCTATTTGAAGATCGAGACAACTAGGAATAATCCATCGAAGACATACTTGCACCTTTGTTGATGCATTTTATCTGAGTTCCATCGTTATGGCTAAGTTAGACAGAGTATCCACCATGCAATTTTCTTCTCTTGGGACGTGGTTCAGGAACACCTGATCAAACCTTTCAAGCAAAAGAATGGAATATTAGTGATATGACAAAAGATCTTACTTCTTCACCTCGTAACTCCTCAAAAGTTGGTTTATGATCAACTTAGAATCACCATAGATATCCAATTGTGGAATCTTCATATCTCATGCCATTTCAAGGCCAACAATTAAAGTTTGGTACTCTGCAACATTATTGGAACATGTTTTACCCAAAATAAATAATAATGGCAAGGTTAATCTTTCTGGTGATATCAGCACAACGCCTGCTCCTGCACCATCTCTATGTGCAGATCCATCAAAGAGCATTGTCCAGGGCGGAAGTTCTTCAGTAAATAGTACATCTTCATCAGGAAACTCATTTGAAACCTCTCATTAAACTGGAAAAGGGTGATCAATGAGGAAATATCACGACCTGAACTAAGGCCCTGGCCGTGATAAGCATCCCGAACCATGAAGGCTCGGACGCCTCTCTCTATCTGGTATTCATACATAACGTTCATACAATAAAAGAAGATGCATAATAAAATATAATACGAAATCATGGTTATTATGAATTCAATTTAAAGATGGAAAGTAAAACTCAACAAAAACTAAACAATATCTGAACCAGTCTGCGAAACCTCTACTACATATGAAACAAAGATGTCTGAAAACTAGGACAAGGCCCCCCAGTAGACCAAAACCATAAATAAATGTCTGAAATTTAAACAGGCTTTCTGAAACATAGAAGGCTCACCAACTGAACTCTGCCCTTCTGTATGAAAATATCTACTGGTTAGCCGGACAACTATATTGAGCATTAGACCCTGAGAGGTAGGGGGTCAATACAGTTGTACTAGTACGTAGAGCAAACCCAAAATAATATTTGATATTCAACATATATGAGAGTAATTTAAAAACGGTTCATAAATATGTCACATAGTAAAAGTCACATGGGCGTGGTTAAAAGGCTCTACAAAACCATCTGAACTTTGTGACATACTCTTTGTTTTACTTTTGCGCTAGGTGGTATACCCTACAATTCTGTAATTTCACGGGCTATATGGAATGTACACTTAACTCGGCAGCCAAGCCCCCAATCCAAGTTTGCCGCAAGGGTCGAAGTCTCTGAATCTCTACTTAGCCACAGGGCCGTCGCCAGCGTACAAAAGTAACATACCAATATCGGCAAAACACAGTTTTAAGATATAAGTCGATTGACTCATGCCCTCTTCGAGTAACCACCTAACCCTCTTTAAGCCCACTTTTAATTTTTTACAACATGCAATCTTTGAAAATCAAACTCTGAAGACTCTAGTTCTGTTATGGCATATATTTACATGGTATCGGCATACCATTGACTTGCAAGTCACATTCTCTGAGCCATTTATAGCAAATTATGCCTCTATTCTTAAATCATGGAATTCAGGACCACCATATCAACAATTCTTTTCAAGAAACTCATTCTTTAAAACTCATGTGAAACCATGCAAGCAATTCTCTTTATCAACGATTCAATAAACAAAGGTGGTCATGTCAAAATTCTTAATTTCATGCAATTCGTTCTCTTTAACACAAAACATAGATATCTCAAGAAACACCCTCTCATTATCTCTAAATAATGTTCAAATACTATGACATTAAGAAAACTACTTTCACGTCGTAAAACATGCATTTCAACTCTTTTCCGACAAAATCATAAACTTTAATTCAATACACGAGAGGGAATTCATAATTTGTGCTCTCAAACAATCTCAAATCTCAATTTTCATACATATACATATATATGTAAATCAATTTAGGAGAAAAGACCACAAGGCCAAAGCAATAGTAACATTGAAACATTCGGAATACATAATTTAAATATAGATTCCAAAACTCCTTTAAAATTCATGCTTAATAATCTTTAAATCATGCTCTAATGTTTACAAGCCCATGTAGTTTTTAGGATAAACCCCACATACCTTACACTATAGGATTTGAAAGATGGAACCTAGATCTTGATAGATGAACCCGGATCTTGACCCTTTTCTTGGAGTCTTGAACTTAAGATCTTGATTCTTGATCTTGAGGGAAAGGATTTAGGGTTTTAATTTGAGAGGAAAAATTGAATTATGGAGTGTATTCTGCTTTTGGGGCGTGAATCTTATGTTATTGACAGACCTTGGGTCAGTTAAAGGTCCAAATTTCCCTTAAAAATGCGAAAACAGAACCTGAAAATTAGGTGTGTGCGACGGAGTGTGCGTCTCACGCTAATCGCGCACAGCTACTGCCTCTCTTTAAAAAATGGCTGTAACTTTTCTCTTGGGTATTGGATTTTGGCAAAATTGGTATCGTTGGAAAGCTACTTCGAAGACCTTTATTTTGATATATATTAGGCCCTCTAATTCGATATATACAAGAAGTCATGGTCGATGGAAATTAACCCAAGTTTAAACATCCACTGAAACTTAATCGCTAGAAATGTTTTCAACTCGTCTTAGAGTTAAGGGATTTTTGTTACCTCAGTTCATATTCAAAGGTATTCCCACACTATAGGATTGATAACCACACATATATTAACAAGGAATTATCTAGTTCGGGTCTGTATGCGTAGGAACGACGGTCTAGATTATAGCCCGAAAGTATGGGGTGTTACATTATCTCCCCCTTGGGATAATTCATCCCCGAATGATGGGTAGGGACTTTTTGAAGCTCTAAAAGTGTAGACTAAAGAACGTAATATTGATCTGAACATTTTTTCTCAACAAAAATATGCAAAAGCATCAAACGAGCTTCATGATAACCCCTAGTGAAACGTGTAAGCACGAAACCTGAGACAACAAAACTTGACATCGACATGATCTTGGCATATGTTTTATGGTGCATGATCAAAACATTGCAAAACATAACTTTTTCTAAGAGTCCTCGGCCTAATTAAGATCGGTACATGACATGAGATAAGCTTCTCGCGGAACACAGGAGTATTAGCATTCTCCATCTTACAAAATACAGCAAAAAGACTTATTAGCAACACTTCTTGTCTATACCTCGAGATTAATCAGCATACTTCATCATTCCCAACTTACAATTCTCCCGTAACGCATCTAACCATAAAATTTTGTGTCCCTCCATATAATACTTCTATGTTCAAGCCTAACTCAGAGAAAAGAGGGGCTAACTTAAACTACGGGGCCCTGCACCCTGTATCACATTAAGAAATCACCTCACCTCATCACTGTAATCCAATAATCTCAAGTCTTAATTCAAAGAATACTAACCACATGGCACATAGGTTTGTGTTTTCATCATTCAGAACATTCAAGCCTAATCATTACTACAACCACTACATAGATCTCCCTACTAAGACTAGCAATTTCAATCACTCTCAAAATTATTGTCGCCATATTTCTCCTTCGTAGCTATTTCACACAAAAAAAGTACATCTCCTTCTCCTTTAGCTATAACCTTAGCTCGACAACCACATCAAAATCTTCACCTTCAAGAACATCTACTCCCCTACCTAACGCACTTCTATGCTTCCACGACCACCATCATACTAGCATATAGAGGGTTATTAAAGGACCTGAGCAAGAGCATCATGAAAGGGAGTAACACTATTCGGTTATAACATGTACTGATTTCCATACTCAAGGTGGGACATGAGTTGAAGATACGATACAAGCACAGAGTATTTCATATATCAAGTATTTGGATCACAAGTGAAGAGTCATTTTGGCACAATTTCAACATAGGATGAGTTCTTAGGACAACCACAGTGAGAAACATGAGAGCTTACAACATGAGTCTTACAACATGAGTGTGGAGTTCATGAAGTCGATGATTTTGGCAAAGACTTCTACTTGAAGCTATCGCTTCCCATTTTCAGAACTAAATTAGTCATGAGTTCGCACAACTTTATCATTTTGGCTAATTCCGACATAAAATAAATTGTCAACATACGAAAAACATAGTTCCTTAGAACCAATCATGATTTAGGACACAAATTTATCAGTCATGAGCAACGTCACATAGAGCTTGGATACTTAGAATATTGGATTATCGAGGGACATTATTACTTCTAGTTTGGAGGTCAGGATATGTCATGAATTACACCAAGTGCTCAAACCTTAGACATAGGTAGGACTTGGATACATAACGTAAGGCATTAGCAGAGTGACCTCTTAGATTAAAGCGGGAAGAACACGCTTGAATAGGAGTAGGTTCATCATGACTCTTCCCCAAGTCGCTACAATAAGAAAATTTCAGGAACTAACCTAACCTCATCTCCCTCTTAGATCAAAGTCACAACTCTCAACATAAAAGAGACATTACCATATACTTAAACTCTAACTCTCCCTAATGATCTATACCCCGAAGGCCTTGCTTTTTTGTAGATGTTACTCTTAACTTTCACTAACCATTATATCCATCACTCTACAACCCCCATTCCCATGAGTATATGTATTCACACTTCTTATCACCAAGGGATATCAATATATACATGAATACAACTCCTCTCAACAATTTAACATAAAGGCACTAAATTTCTTTTGGGACGTCCCCCCCCTCAGGGATACTAATCAACTTCCTCTAACCCCAAAGTCATCAACTCATGACTAACATCATTATGAGCATGGACATCCCCACTTCTAAACACTTAACACTTTATCTTCAACTCCTTAGAATACTCGCATTATACCTCTAATCACATAACTTACAACTTAACAAACTTTGTAAAACCATACCCAAGGCTCATATTGCATACCAATATTTCCTCGATTCAACTCTAACGAACACTATACAACAACTCACCAGACTCTTCCATACTACAATTTAGAACACAACCCAGGTATGTAAAACACATATACACATAAAAGCTAAACTTCCCCTTTCTAAGTAATCTCTAAAGTCATTGATTTCCAAGAACGCTACTCTTAACTTTTGATATCCTCTACTATCATCAACCTACAGCATGCAGTCTCATGAGCATACAATTCATCGCTTCTTATCACATAAAACTCCACTCTCCGCTACTTAGCCTTCTAACATATGATCGTTAATCGCATAATCATATCATAAAATCTTACCTAATGTCATACTACCGGGGGCAACTTATTCTTGTATACTTACACCCTTATCCACTTAATAATTCACCCTCAAGTCATTATTTTAACACTCGTTCTCATATACACATATACCTCACATTTACCGCTTAAACCTTTCTTCAATTATCAACCTAGGCTCTTTCACAAATCACTTTAAGCCTACTAATTCATCCCCGTAAAACATACTTCATTAATCTTAAGCTATTATTCTTACCACCATATTCTACATCTAGAATCCAATCCTATAGTCTAGCATCAATCATCTACCACTAATAAAGCAAAGCATGTAATATAATGTACCAGTCCATCAAATTGGGAAAACAACTCCAAATACTCATTTCATTTAACTACTACTTACAATCACAATCCCCTCTATGATATCACTATTATAGCTCAAAATCCACTTCATACCTTCTCACATAAAATACTAATTTACAACCATAAAGGAAAGCAGGTCAAGGGGTAAAGTCATATAATAGACATGGTTAACCTTAATCTTATATAATAACCCACCTTACATATAATTCTCACTTGGAAGTTATAGAATAAGACATTAAGAAACACTAGCCCACCAGAATCTCATAACAACAATATTCATCCATAATCATATGGCCTATCTTATTTATAATCCATTAACGCATCCTCCTTCTGCACATCATCAGTATTTACCTATCTATACATTTAAACTTCTTTCGTAGCTCTATAAGTTTCCACTAAACTCCTCTTGAAACCTCGGGGAACCCTAAATTTACAACACTCATCCACTAAGTACTTTCACCAATAACCTATACTCTTCTAGCACAACAGACACCGTCAACAACTCTTTTCATACTTCAAGCAAACAATAATTTACCTTAACCAATAATTCCTTCTCCACCTTCTACTAACCTAACACATAAGGATATATCACTTCATTACTGACTCTTATCATATGTAAAAAAAAATTCAGCTACATATATTCAATAAATCGTCCTTACCAGTTTTCTTGTCACTACACCTCTAAACCCCCAGTTCTAACCAACATAAGAACAACAAGTTGCTAGTGAATCAAAATAGGCCTCACACGACTTCACTAGACTTGATTTTTATGTTTTGAACCATAAAATAAATTGAATAACAAAGCAACTATGCTAGTGAATTGAAAGAACCCCACACGGATACACCAGACTTTTAGTTTACAACAACACAATGATAACAAAATCACAAGAGATGGAAATTTGACACACAAAATACAATGACCTAAGAATACACATCTTACTCTTGTCATAACTGAATGCCTCATAAGAATAAGAACACAACTTTAAAATTGAGGGACTTACGACACACTAGGGAGCTCCTCTCAAGCCCTTTGTGTGACTTCTGAAATTTTTGCTAGTAAATATAAGAGCATTATCTGGGAATACCAGAGTAAGGAAAGAATTAGGTTAACTTTTCTTTCATATGGATGACACCATAGCATGAATTAGAGTATGAAAAAGGAACATTCTAACTCCATAGCATGAACTAGAACATGAAAAAAGAGAGACATTCCTAAACTCCTTGTCGCCTCCTGCTTATAAGTATAACACGCTACACACCCATAAACAAGACTTTACCGGATGCGATTTCGCAGACATCCTGGTACTATGAATCGTGCTCTGATACCAAGTTTGTCATGACCCAAATTGAGGCCCTGGACATGACGAGCATTCTATACTATGAAAGATGCAGAATAAAATATAATACAAAATCATGGTCATTCTGAATTCAATTTAAAGATGGAAAGTAAAACCTAACAATAACTAAATAATATCTGAACCAGTCTGCGAAACCTCTACTACATATGAAACAAAGATGTCTGAAAATTGGGATATAGCCCCCAGTAGACCAAAACCATAAATAAATGTCTAAAATTTAAACAGGCCTTCTAAAATATAGAAGGCTTACCAACTGAACTCTATTCTTCTGTCTAGAAAGATCTAATGCTTAGCCAGATCGCTAGATTGAGTCTCAGACCCTGAGAGGTAGGGGGTCAATGTAGTTGTACTGGTACGTAGAGCAAACCAAAAATAATATTTGATATTCAACATATATGATAGCAATTTAAAAATGGTTCATAAATATGTCACATAGTAAAAGTCACTTGGGCATGGTTAAAAGACTCTATAAAACCATCTGAACTCTGTGACGTACTCTTTGTTTTACTTCTGTTCTAGGTGGTATACCCTACAATCCTGTAATTCCATGGGCTATATTCATTAACTCAGCAGCCAAGCCCCCAACCCAAGTTTTCTGCAAGGGTCGGAGTCTCTGAATCTCTACTACGCCACAGGGCCATCGCCAGCGTACAAAAGTAACATACCCATATCTACAAAACACGATTTTAGGCTATGAGCTGATTGAATCATGCCCTCTTTGGGTAACCAACCCCTTTTAAGCCCATTTTTAATTATTTTCAACATATAATCTTTGAAAATCAAACTCTGAAGACTCTAGTTCTGTTATGGCACATATTTATATAGTATCATCATACCATTGACTTGTAAGTCACATTCTCTGAGCCATTTATAGCAAATTATGTCTTTATTCTCAAATCATGGAATTCAGGACCACCATATCAATAATTATTTCTAACAAACTCATTCTTTAAAACTCATGTGAAACCATGCAAGTAATACTCTTTATCAATGATTCAATAAACAAAGGTGGTCATGTCAAAATTCTTAATTTTATGCAATTCGTTCTCTTTAACACAAAATATAGATATCTCAAGAAACACCCTCTCATCATCTCTAAATAATGTTCAAATACTATGACATTGAGAAAACTACTTTCATATCTTAAAACATGCATTTCAACTCTTTTCCGATTAAATCATAAACATTAATTCAATACACGAGAGGGAATTCATAATTTGTGCTCTCAAACAATTTCAAATCTCAATTTTCATACATATACATATACATGTAAATCAATTTAGGGGAAAAGACCACAAGGCCAAAGCAATAGTAACATTGAAACATTCAGAATACATAATTTAAATATAGATTTCAAAACCCCTTTAAAATTCATGCTTAATAATCTTTAAATCATGCTCTAATATTTACAAGCCCATGTAGTTTTTAGATGGAACCCGGATCTTGACCCTTTTCTTAGAGTCTTGAACTTAAGATCTCTATTCTTGATCTTGAGGGAAAGGATTTAGGTTTTTAATTTGAGAGAAAAAATTGAGTTGTGGAGTGTATTCTGCTTTTGGGGCGTGAATCTTATGTTGGCAGACCTTGGGTAAGGTAAAGGTCCAAATTTCCCTTAAAAATATGAAAACAAAACCTGGAAATTAGGTGCGTGCAACGGAGTGTGCGTCTCATGCTAATCGCGCGCAGCTACTGCCTCTCTTACAAAAATGGCTGTAACTTTTTGTTTGGGTATCGGATTTTGACGAAATTAGTATTGTTAGAAAGCTACTTCGAAGACCTTTCATTTGATATATAGTAGACCCTCTAATTTGATATATACAAGAATTTATAGTCGATGGAAGTTGACCTAAGTTTAAACATCCACTAAAACTTAATCGTTAGAAATATGTTTAACTCATTTTAGAGTTTGGGGGTTTTTGTGATGTCAATTCATATTCAAAGGTATTAACACACTATAGGATTGATAACCACACATATATTAATAAGGAATTATCTAGTTTGGGTCTATACGCGTAGGAATGACGGTCTAGATTCTAGCCCAAAAGTACGGGGTGTTATAGGAAATTGGCAAGTGCTTGCCCCATCACAGCCTTTTGAGATGTGTATATGATCTCATATTTGTTAAACAATACAGACCATCTTGCTAAATACCTTGAGAGAAATGTTCGTGTCATTACAAACTTCACAGGATCAACCCAAGAAATTAGCTTGATGGTGTATGCTTCAAAATAATACCTTAATTTCTTTATCGCATAAACCAAAGATAAGCATATCTTCTCAATGAGTGTATAATTTAACTCAGCTCCTATCAAGGTTTTACTTAGATAGTACAATACTTTTTCCTTCTTATCTTTACTCTTCCGAGTAAGAAGTGCTCCAAGTGATCGCTCTTGTGATGCAATGTAGAGTATCAACAGCCTTCCAGGAGTTGGTGCCACTAATATAGGTGGATTCAACAAGAATCCTTTAATGATATTAAAAGAATTTTGGCATGATTGGTCCCAGTGGAAAGGTGCATCTTTTTTCATTAGACGGTTGAAGGATTGACACCTTCCAACCAAGTTAGAGATGACCCTCCGAATGAATACCAAATTTCCTTGTAGACTGCGGAGGTCTCTAGAGTTTTTTAGCTTGAGCATATTTTGAATGGCATCAATCTTTGTGGGATCAACTTCAATTCCACGATGACGCATGATAAAGCTAAGAGACTTTTATGAAGTAACCCCAAAGGCACATTTGAGTGACTTCATTTTCAAGTTGAATTTTCTTAACCTCTCAAAAATAATGTGAAGGTCTTCAAGATGGTCATTCCTGCACTTTGCCTTTACCATCAAGTCATCGACGTAATATTCCACCCTCTTATTTAACATCTCATCAATAATATTTTGCATTGCACAGGTTGCACCCGCATTCTTTAGACCAAAAGGCATAGGTGGATTCTTTCTTGTAACAATATATCCCTTTTGGAGTTCAGAATGCAGTGCATTCTTCCTTATTTGGAGATATTCTAGTTTGATTATATTCGGAAGATCCATCTATAAATATCATAGCTTCATGTCTAGTATTGCATCAACCATAAGCTTTATGATCGGTATCGAGAAATTATCTTTTGGATATGCCTTATTCAAGTCTCTAAAATCAATGAAGATATGTATTTGACCATTATTCTTCTTGATAGGTATAATGTTTAAGATCCATGATGGGTACTTTACTTCTCGAATAAATCTGGCTTTGATAAGCTTATTGACCTCTACTTCAATTTGTGTTTCCAACTTGGGATAAAAAAACTCATTGTAACTGCTTTATAGGACGTGCCCCATGTTTTGATCCCCAAATGATGAACAGCTACCCTAGGACTAAGGCCTGGCATTTCCTTGTACGACCAGGAAGACATCTTTGTACTCAACTAATAACTTAAAGTAGTCCCTTTCTTCTTACAGTGTAAGAAGTGCACTAATGAATGTTTAGCACGGATCTTTCAGAGTGCCGAGATTAAGTTCTTTGAGTTCATGTATGGTTGATTGTATGCCATCCTCTAGTTGGGGTGGAACCTCTTGAACATCATCATCCAAACTATCAAAGTATGGACCTTCTTTCACTGTTATATGATAGGATATTTGTACAAAGTTGGAATCTTCCAATTGACTTCCTTCAAATATCGTGATGGCTTCTTCTTAATCCTTCTTTGTATCTCCAATAAACTAGTTAGTGGACACTATGGTTCTTTTTTTCACTTTAAGCGAACCATCTGTGGTGATTCACAACACAATCATTCTCTTCATATGTGATGGGAAGATACTATGAATGTCTTTGTCATCGATTCCTTCAAGAAATCCTTGTCTTTCATTCTCCTGCAACCCTTTTTTTACTAATGACTTTCTTATGGTTCCTAAACACTGAAAGACAGAAGTTCTTAATGTGTCCAGCTCTTCTTCAATTTGTTTAGAGGCTCTACTTTTGTCCTTGTAACCCAATCTTTTGAATATAGAGACACGAGGTGTCAATCTTCCTATGCGTTCAAACACAGAAGTTTGTTGTGGTATTTTATCATCCTTATATCCCTTCTATTTTTCTACTAAGGCATAATGTGATGAAGTTGTTTCCTTGCCCCTCTTAGCAGAAATTCAAAGAGTTGGCAATTTGAATCCCTGGCCAAACTTAGGAGTGGCAACATTATGCACTTGCTTTCTCAATATCATTTGTGCCTCTGTAAGACCATGTATCTTCTTACCAGTGACATCATCTTTGAGCTCACCTAGTCTTGTTGACTTGGAAAAATCGTAACCTGATTTTCAAGCAGCGTAAAGGCTTTTTCATCAAAATGACCTTTTATCTTATGAGCTAAAGTATTTCTTCCTGGAAGCTCAGGTGTGATATATGGACCTGTATAACTGGGATACTTATAATCTCCTTCAAATCATGGAATGTCTTATCGCTTATTTCACTCCTTGGAGGGTAGCTTTGTTGAGTACATACTTCTAGCAAAGGTTGTTCGTCCTTTCGACGCTCACGAGGGATGTAGTAAAAAATTAGATGTTCTTCATCCATCTTCATCTACATATCTCCTTCAGATGATGAAAGCATAGTGGAGAATTGTTCAATTCTCTCCTTAGGCAACTTGACAACAGCTCGCTGAACGTCTACTTCTTTTACAACAACATTAGCTGGGTTGGATAGTGTTGGTTTCTCTATACCCAATTCACAAGAATCCAATTAGAATTTTACATCTTCAAAGTACGACTCTTTCTTAGTGAAAGAATTGATATCCGTATCAATTTTGACTACTTTACCATCCTTTACATACTTTATGCATTGATGCAAAATATAAAATACCACTCTATTTTCATGCATCCAGGGGTATCCGAGAAGCAAGTTATATGATGTTTTGGAATCTATAACATAAATCAAAATGTTTGATTTCATGTAGCCGATGGATAATACTACACGAATCTTTTCCATGGCTTGTTGTCCTCCTTGATTGAAGCCTTAAATCGTTATATTGCTTTTGAACAATTCATTAATGGAAATTTCAAGCCTTTTAAGCACCATCTTTGGCATGATATTGACTGTCGAACTATCATCAATCAATATGCGATTAAGATGTTGTTCTCAAATAGCCCCTAGCACAAACAAAGGCTTGTTATATAGTTTAGAACCTAATAATAAATCATTATTCGTGAAGGAAATTACAGCAGAACATGATGCGAATTCTCTATTAGTATGAAGTTCTTGTGTTATTGTTGGACAATGCCCTCCTTTGCTTTTATTTACTTCCTCTGTGCTGGAAATCACATATGTGGCACCAATTTAACTATCTTCAAGAATTTTTTTCGTAAAGAACTCATACAATTTAATAGGCCTTCGTCCTTCCATGACAAGGCACCATCAATCTTTTTGCTAGTATCAAACTTAACACTTTTTGGTAGTCACAGATGCTCCACATTACTCTTTATCACTCTTGGCTTAGGAAGTCGTATTCTTAGAACCACCTGACATCTCTTTTTCTTATGAGAAACCAAGGTCCAACCATCATCATCATTACCTTTAGCTTTGTTGTGTATTCCCAATGAGTCTTTAAGAAATTTCCTTGGAAAATCTACTTCAACTGGCTCGCAGCTCCCAAACTGCAAGAAGATTGAGTTTGATATAGTTTGCAACATTGAATACTCCTTATTCTCGGGAATGATACTAGCATATTTGCCTTTACTATTTTATCCATGTTGATGATGATCTTTCATTTACTTACCAGTAGGGGTGTTCATGGGTCGGTTTGGATTGGTTAGTGGTTAAAACTATAACCAAAACAAATTTAGTCAGTTTTTGAATTTCTAAAACAAAACCAAACCATAAAAAGAAAATAACCGTCGGTTTGGTTTGGTTTGGTTTTTTCGGTTATTGACTAGCCTACTCCAACCATCTCTAGAATAAACTCCTTTTTTTAACCCATAGAAAAGAGTATCAAATTGAATAATTTCTCATGAAATATTTGTATAGTGATGGAAAAATAACAATATAAACTCTTAAAAATAAGAACAAACACATTAAACCAAACCAACATTGAGATAAAAAGCACTAGATTTGTATTGTAGGCACTAAATTATCCAATAACATACAAACATATACATGTATATTGTAAAATAGAGCTTTGTATTCTATTGCAGTGTACTGCAAGAAGAGACAGAGTTGGAAAAATTTGAGTTATCTGTTTACTTTATAAACTAGCTAGGTGAGCTAATCATATAGGGAAAAGATTGAATAAACAAGGAGACATAAAACTACCATTTAAACTAGGGACCATGGTAACTTGTTTGAAAGATTCTTTGATTATGTGATCGAAGATGAAGCAGCATATGGATTACAGTTTTAGTCATCATTCATGCCATCTGTCTTGGGTTATTCACAAACCATACATCAATAAAAATTAAGGAACATTTAATAAAACCCCTCTGCACCATTGCCTAGATAAAGTTCCATCCCATTAAACTTTGGAATTTTACTATAGAATAGAATTAGATTTAATCACCAAAAATATTCCATAAAAAATGAAGAGAAGACTACACTATGAAAGTGGGCGTAAACGAGATACTGGGGTTAAGAAACTAAACAAGAAAATATTGCAATATCCGAGCTATTTGAGACTCTAGAAACATGTCACAAGTATAATCAGCAGGAAAAAAGTGTAATACTTGCAGTTTCATGGACCATCAATGCAAAACAAATGAGAGGGAAAACCCCTTCACTTGGTAACTCTTAGCCTAGGACTATAGAGCCCCCTCTTCCAAATTTAGTTCAATTATGCATAATCCACTGCTTGCAAATAACTAAATAAAAGAACGATAATGATTTATATAGTTGCTCATAATTAAAGGTACAGATGGCAAGAAACAGAAGAAGAAATCATTTTAAAAAACTTAATGCAGGTCATGCACTCCTCTAAATTCTTGTATAAAATTAAAATTAGCTAAGGTAGCTAGAATAAAAAAACTAAAAATTACCTTCCCAAGCTTTAATAATCTTGTATTTAAAGTTTTTACTTCCCAAGCTTCAATCTTTATTTTTGCTTTTCCTTGTGAGATGAAAAACTGAAAAAAAAAATTATTATTTGCTTTCTATGAAAAACAACATAAGCTAATGTGGTGTTGCCTTTTAATGAAGAACAAAAGAAGCAACAGTTGATGTACTACGTATTGTGAAACCTGAAGTAGAAAAAGTGGGGTAGGGACCGTAGGATTAACTTATTAGTAATAGTAGGTAGAGTTGGACTTGGGTTTGGGGCTTTGAGCAATTGGGCTAAAGTATTGGTTGGGCTAGACATAGATTAAAATTTAGTTTAAGAATAAATTTAATAAAATATTTATATTTTATTTATAAATTCTATATAAATAATTATAATATATATATATAAAATTTATCAGTTTGGTTTGGTTATTTTAATGGGTTTTTAAAGTAAAACCATAACCAAACCAAATAGCATCGGTTTTTTAAAATTTAAAACCAAACCTAACTAAACCAAATCAAACGTCAATTTTTTAATCGGTTTGGTTCGGTTTACGGTTCAGTTTGATTTTTAACCTAACCCATGAACACCCCTACTTACCAGCGTCATGATTTTCTTTTTCAAGATAAAGAACTTTCCCGTTGGGTGGCCAACGACGTGATGATACTTGTAGTACTTGGGATCATTGACCTTATTGATTTCCTCAGGCCTTTTTGATTCAGGGAGATTAATGATTTTCTTAACTAGCAATTCATCCAATATCATAGGTATATCTGAATCTGGAAATAGATAAACCTTATCTTCTAATTATTTCAAGGTTGGACGATATTTATCCTCTCTTGGATATTTCCTCGAGCCTTCATCTTCCTTCACCTTTTGCTTGGTTGTGACCTGCACAGAAGTTGCTTTCACTGCCATAGACTGTTTAATCTTTGAGGTCATACCTTTCTTGCACTCTCATTTTTCTTTCATCAAGTTAATAAAAGGGGATGCCTTCCCATGACTTGCAATGCTTAACTCCATGTCGTGTGCTCGTTTAGCAAGCTCTTCAAATGCTCGCGGTTTGATTCCTTATAGTATATATAGGAGGCCCCAATGCATTTCTTGAATGTACATTTCTACTGCAGAATTTTCAGAAAGGTGGTCTTTGCAGTCCAAACTCAACGATATACATCTATTGATGTAATTCATTACAGGCTCATCCTTTCTTTGCTTAGTACCCGTTAACTCTATCATGCTCATAGTTCGTGGGGTGCTGTAAAATTGATTGAGAAATTCCTTATCGAGTTGCTTCCAACTATCAATTGACTCATACTCTAAGTCAATATACCAGTCAAATGTGTTCCCCTTCAATGAACGAACAAACTGTTTTACCAAGAGATCGCCATGTATTCCAGCGTTACTACATGTTTGGACAAAGTGGGCAATGTGTTGCCTTGGGTTTCCCTTGCCATCAAATTATTGCAACTTTGGTGGTTGATAGCTCGTTGGCATGTGTAGATAATTAATTCAACTTGTGTAAGGCTTGGAATAATACATCGAACTCTATGGTCCTCCACCATATTGAGCCCTGATGGTGTTTATTATCATGTCTTGCAACTGTTAGACAGATAAATCCACAACCAAAATAGATTGTTTCTCCTTCTAAAATTTAGACTTAGCAGGTAATTCCTCAACATCTTTGTCCTATGGAGTGAAACCGGGTAAATAAGTAGGGACGTGGATCAACTCATCTAGTTCATAGGCCTCCAGTTTGTTCATGAGTTGATCTATATGAAGATTCTTATCGTCAATCAACTTCTTTCAGGCTTCAATAGTTTGCTACATCATTGCAAATTTTTTGTCCTTGTCAGTTGGGTCAGCCAAGGCATGACCTTCGTTGAAACTGGAGAATCCGTTAAATCTTTAGGTTCCTTAAAGTTGGATTTGGTTAGAGAAATTTTGCCAAAGAACATGGATGCAAGATTGCCCCTAGCAGTCATCACATGAGAGTTGTTGTTTTTCGCCATGTCCAAAGAAGTGAAGTATTCAGATTTATCCAGGCCACTAGCCTTAAACTTTCTACGAGTAATTGGTCCAACACAACTGAGGTCAGCAGATGCAGCAGTATAACCCTTACATGTAGCATCATTTATTTTTTTGAAGTCCATCGCAACAGTTGAATTTATATCTTTCGATTTGTAGGAAGAAAAGATGAAGAGCAAAACTGGTATGCTAAGTCATCCTGACACGTGGCATGGGTTTGGGCTCCAAAGTGTAATGGACCTTGGGCTTGAATTTAATAAAATGGACTAATTAATTTGTACGACCCAAATTAGTTAATCAACCCAAATGATCATGAATTAAACTCAAATTTTGTATGAATTTAACCCGTTGAATTTTATATATCTACATAGACATGTTTAGCAATTCAAAGAGTACTAAAAAGTGTGCAGTTTTTTTTGGCATTGGTTTGTTAGTAGTTTTGAGGCTCGTTTTTGTAGACAACCTTCCCGAAAGAGGGTCGACTTAGTGAATACTCTATAGATGTAAAACTTTTTTGTTGGAATGGTAATATTTACATTTTATTGCAAAAAACTAGTTATTTTATATGCGGTTAATTTATCTATTATTTTGTATCCTTTTCGTTCTTTTTTATTTGCTCTATTTTGGTTAGACACACACCTTAATCTCTTACTCCTATAAAATTAAAAGTAATATTACTAATATACCCAAAATTAAATTTTATACTTCTTTCCAAATCAATAATGATTATATTTATTGAACAAGGGCATGATAGGAAGATTTTGTTCAAATTATTTTTAAAAGATTAATGAAGCAGATATTTAGAAATATAAGCACAACCCAAATGGAGCAAATAAAGAGGAATGAATGGAGTATTATATATCTTCTTTTTAAGATTACAAATTTCAATTTTTATGAAAGCTTACTTATAAATATATTTATATAATATAGTAAAAGTTCTTAACACTGACCATTTAATGTACTTCTGTAACACCCTGTATTTCCCTAGCATAATCTAAGTCCCAATACATGAGTATTTGTATATGAAATTTTTGAAACACTTATTATTTTTCAGTTTAGAGCTTGCCATTGCGTAGAAAATTCAATTAGCTTTCTAACGATATAAAATTCGCCCAAATCCGATAACTGGGTAAAAAGCTACGGCGATTTTAAGTTTCAGTCCCAAAACCCTGTCATTTTAACCTTTAGTGCGTCGCGGAGAAGGCATATCTCCCATTTGGCAAATTCCAGTGAGGGTCCATAATCTTGATGCATAGCGTCATAGGTTAATTTGACATTTGTCGATTTTTAGTGTGACTCCGCAATCATGGCACATCGCGGAGCAGTCCAATTTCCCGTTTGTCAATTTCCAATGGGCCTCCGGGATCATGGCACGTCACGGAGATGGCCAAATTTCCATCCATAGGCTTACCGCGATGGTGACGCATTGCAATATTTGACCAGGTCCAGTTGTCCCTTTTCCAGTGGCTTGGGGCGATAATGGCACGTCGCGCCAAGGCCAAAAATCAGGATTTTAGTTTACAGCTTGTGTTTTTAAATTCATTTAAGGGTATTTGAGTCTTTTTTCTAAGAGCTAAACTTGCCCTAAACACAAAATTTAACCCTTAATTGACCTAAATACTCATCATTATTAACTTTCTCTCAAATTAAAAATCTCTTCTTTTAAGAACAAGAAACCTTAGCTCTCAAGAATCAAGGTCAAATCTTAAGAACTCTCCATCAATCCTTCCAAATTTATCATCCCGGGTATGTTAGATGTTCATCCATGGATTTTTTTCATCCATGGAGTCCAAGTATTTGTTTTAATTACAAATCTATCATCTTTTCAAGATTTATGATATTAAATTGTGATTTAAAACTATGAATCTTCATGAACTTCCACAAATATTGATTTTATATCATACATTAATGGAATTATCGTTGTTATCAAATCCCCCATGTTTTAATATTGTCATTCTTCGAATTAGATCATGATTTAGTGTTATAAATATTGTAGTCATGCTATTATTTCAAGTTTTATACTATTCCCATGAATTGACTAAGCTATGAAGTACAAGTGTTTGATAAAATTCCTACAAGAGTGATTTATTTAATAAGAGTCTTCATGTTGTGGCCTTCACGCTTTAGTGTATTTTCAGTATTGTTGTTTTGAGTCCTGGGGGTATTGAATACCCAAAAACCATAGTTGTTTATTTAATCTAGTCTCAGTACATTACAGAATAGTCTTCAAATTATATTATGAGCATTGTCAGAATAGTCAGATATCAGTTATTCAACTCAAAATAGTTTAGTATCTCAGTCTCTTTTAGTTGGGAGTAGGATTTAGCACCGAGTGAGTGTAGGGATGGCGGCTTTCCCGTCAAATAGGCAGTCGCTAGTAGCAGTCCCTATACTCCAAAACTATGTAGCTAACATAGGATATGAGTAGTCACCCATCAGATTAGGCTTGACTATCTCATAGGGGTTACCCGTCAGTTCAGATTTGACACCCTTAGTCCTTTGGAATTATATCAGTTTAGTGGATCCACACAACCATTGTTAGTACCCATGGCATAATATTAATACCTTCCAACTAGGGTTATAGGGTGGACCCCGATTAGCTCAAATTAGGGAATGTCGATTAGATGATACCTCCCACTGTCTCAGATACAGTCTTAGATATAGTCTCAGTTACAGTCCCATCTTAGTTATTCAGTCTTAGTATTGTTTGACCAAACCATACCGATTTCAGTTATCTCAGTATTTCAATTTACAGATTGTACTTAGTTCATGTTATATGCTTGGTCATGTATCCTCAGTATTTATAAATTTTCATGCATTTTCAGTATCTACAGATTCCATGTTCTTTATTTAGTACTCCATGCTTTACATGTATGTCCAGTTAGTTATTATTATTTCTATTTATGAGACCATCCATATCAGCCTACCTCATTTAGCATACCAGTACTTTCAAAGTACTGATCACATACATTTTCTTTTGCGCTATGATGTCTCATATCATAGGTGCTGACGCTCAGTTCCCGGATCGCACCTAGATTCTCAGATTATCAACAGTACAGTAGTAATGGTGAGTCCTCATCCTCCAAGGACAGATTATATTACTTCATGTTTCTATCTCAATAGTTAGTAGAGTTAGTTGGGGCCTGTCCCATCAACTCACAGTATTCAGTTTAGAGGCTTTTCAGACACTATAGTTAGCTATTCAGACTGTTCAGATTTCAGTATTTTTATTAGATTCATAATTTAGTAGTTATTTTATTATTAAAACCTTATGGCATTTCATTTATTCTTTCTCATTCATGAATATATTATTCAGTGTTCACAACAGGTACCAGCTCATGGGTTAACTTGTGGTCTCTCGGGACCGTAAGCACCGTGTAATGACTAGGGGGTAGTCTCGGGTCATTACAAACATAGTATTAGAGCCTAAGGTTTTAAAGTGTCCTAGGAAGTCTTAAATCCGCATTGAGTAGAGTCTTGTGCATAGGTGTGTAGCGCGCCACACTTATGGACGAGAGGCTACAAGGCATTTAGGAAAAGTTTCCCTTCTTTCAAGTATTCATATCATGCAATTGAGCATGAGATCAAGTTAAACTCTCAGTCTAATCTGTTTCCTCCATTTATTTACAAAACATGCCTCCCAAGAAGAATGAAAGAAGAACGGGAACTCAGCCAGCCCATCAGCCCGTCCAGGTAGATCCTCTGGACGAGCATGTCTCTCACACAGAATTCAGGGCTGCGTTCACTACTCTAGCAAACTCCATAGCAGTATAGAATGAATAGCCAGCCGCTATTCCAACCAACCTAGTGGCCAATACTGCTGCAACCAAAATTTGGGATTTCACCAGGATGAATCCTCTTTCTTTCACGGGATCCAAGTCTGAAGAGGATCTATAAAAATTCTTAGATATATGTCAGAAGGTCACGGATGCTATAGGGGTGACGTCTAGTCGGAGTGCTGAGTTGGCTGCATATCAATTACAGGATGTAGCCCATACTTAGTTTAAGCAGTGGAAAGTTGATAGAGGTGTTGATGTAGGGCCTATAGAATGGGAAGAGTTTGCCACGGCTTTCTTGGACAGGTTCTTTCCATTAGAGTTGAGGGAGGCCAAGGTATTAGAATTGATTAATTTGAGGCAAGGAAACATGAGTGTGAGAGAGCATTATCTCAAGTTCACTGAGTTAGCTAGATATGCTCCTCATGTGATAGCTAACAGTAGGTCCAAGATGAGTAAGCTTATGTCTGGTGTGTCTGATAGTGTGGCTAAGAAGTGTAGGACCACAATGTTAATTAGTGAGATAGATTTTTCTAGGCTGGTGGTCCATGCTCAACAGATAGAGGAGCAAAAGATTAAGGAGAGGGAGAGAGGAAACAAGAGAGCTAGGACGGTTAGTTTTAATTTTAATCAACTAAAGTTAGAAGGTGGTAACCATCCTTAGTTCCATTAGAGTTCTTTAGCCCCAGTACCTTCTTGATCCAATGCCCAGTACCCAAATTCAGAAACAATAATAGAGATAGGGCACCAGGCTCTAAGTCCCAGGTCAGTGTTAGTAGTGCTCATACCAATCCTTTATGTCAGAAGTGTGTCAGACACTACCAGGGTAAGTGTAAAGCAGGTAGTGATGTGTGCTTTGGGTGTGGTAATCCAGGCCATCAGATTCAGGAGTGTCGGGTAGTTGCTCAGAAAGGTAGGGATGTGCGCCAATAGGGCCAGTCCCATCATTCATCAGTTCCATTAGGTAGTCCAACTCAGCAGGGTGCCGCTTCCAGTGCTACCGATGGTCAGCGTCTGAATAGATTATATGCTCTTCAATCCCACCAAGATCTCCTGGCGCAGTTACTACTACGTTTCAAGTCTTTCACTTACATGTTTATACTTTAATAAACCCAGGAGCTTTTCTTTCTTTTATATCTCCATATATAGCCGTCAACTTCGGAGTCAGTCCCAAAACCCTAGTAGAGCCCTTTTCAATGTATACTCCAGTGGGTGTTTCCATTGTATCCAGACAGGTATACAGGAATTGTCCAGTCATTATATCTCAAAAAGTTACCTCAGTTGATCTCGTGAAGTTAGAGATGACGGATTTTGATGTCATTCTCGGCATGGATTGGCTCCACTCATGCTATACCTTAGTTGATTATAGAAATAGTATAGTTCATTTTCAGTTCCCAAATGAACCAGTCCTTGAATGGAGGGGTAGTACCACAGCTCTTAGGGGTCAGTTGATTTCATACCTTAGAGCGAGAAAGATAATATCGAAGAGGTGTATTTACTATCTTGTGTGAGTCAAAGACTCTAACTTAAAAACTCCTACTCTTGAGTCAGTTCTAGTAGTAAATGAATTCTCTAATATATTTCCTAAAGATCTGCCCGGAGTTCCTCCCAAAAAGGAAATCGACTTCGAAATAGACCTTCTCCCACGTACTCAGCCTATATATATTCCTCCATACAGAATGGCTCCAACTAAACTCAAAGAATTGAAAGAACAATTGAAGAATCTCTTAGATAAGGGATTCATCAGACCCAACGTCTCACCGTGGGGTGCACCTGTTCTATTTGTACGTAAGAAAGACGATTCTCTCAGAATGTGCATAAACTACCGCCAGTTGAACAAGGTCACAGTCAAGAATAAATATCCACTTCCTAGAATCGATGACTTGTTTAACCAACTTTAGGGTGCCAGTTACTTTTCCAAGATAGACCTCAGATCAAGCTATCATCAGCTTAGAGTCAGAGAATGTGATATTCCAAAAACAACTTCCAAACTCGGTATGGTCACTTTAAATTTTTAGTCATACCCTTCGGTCTTACAAATGCCCCAGCAGCCTTCATGGACTTGATGAACCGAGTGTTTAAGAAGTACTTGGACATGTTTATCATAGTCTTCATTGATGACATTATTGTCTATTCTCATAGCTAAAGCGATCATGCAAACCATTTCAGCATAGTGCTCCAAACTCTTAGAGCTCACCAGTTGTTTGCTAAATTTAGTAAGTGTGAATTATGGCTAAGATCAGTAGCATTCCTTGATGATATTATTTCCGGTGATGGCATTAGAGTTGATCCTCAAAAGACTAAAGTGATGAGAAACTGTCCTAGACCCATCTCTCCATCAGATATTCAGAGTTTCTTGGGTTTAGCTGGCTATTACTAGGGGTAGGCATAAAATATCAAAAACTAAATTACCATACCGAACCAAAAAATTTGGTAATTGGTATTCGATAATTTGGTATTTGGGATGGTATTTGGGAGTAAAATTTTAAAATTACAGTATTTGGGTTTGGGATTGGTAAAAAATATTACCACCGTTTGGTATTTAGTATTTCCCAAATATCCAATAATATCTAAGTGACCCATAGACCACATACCTAGTCCATACTCCAAAGGCCACATACTTGTGTGAATATTGCTCAAGAAAAGTTTGAATATTAAACATAGACATAAAGTAGACTCTTAACTTTACACAGCAGACTTTCTTGCAACCAACATATGACAACTTTTGATGAAAATATCACGCTAAGAATAAAAATCAGGGCATGGAAGGGAACAACAGAAAAGAAGTCTTCATAACATGATACATAACACCATTGCTGGCTGCACTTTCCTAACTCTAATATTCCTACCATAGGTCGGAATATGGCTTTAACCAAGGCGACTTGATCAAGCCTTCTTAATCCTTGTGTTCACATGTCAACAACAGACAAAAATTATCGAAAAACTCAGCACTTGGCAGACAACATAACATATATTGCTCTCCATCATATTTATAAGAAGTAATATTATGACTTTGCATCATATTTACATCCAGTTCGTTACATTCGGTTCGTGTTACATCCAGTTTAATGTGAATATTATTCATGTTACATCCAATTCTCCTCTTCTTGGAGCTGGATCAAACTAAAATAACATAGGTTTTAAGGTGTTTCATTAATTGAGTCACATATATCAATGTGTAACAAGACCAAACAAAATTGATTTTTTTTTGCTGTAAAACTATGTATTTAGAGGTGTAAAACTACCAAACAAAATTGAATTTTTCTCAAAATGTTGGTTGGAAATCACCACTATTATCACCAAATAGGATCATTATAAGCATGTCCAACTTTAATATGGTAATACCGAATTTCTTACCAAACCAAAATTTAATTTACCAATTACCGAACCAAAGTTTAATGGTATGGTATTTGGTATCTACTTTCATTTACCGATTATCGAATTACCAAACCTGAATTATGAAAATACCAAGGTGAATACTGAATGCCTACCCCTTGCTATTATCGATGGTTTATTGAAGGGTTTTTTTCTATTGTATCCCCCATGTCTAGATTGACTCACAAGAAAGTTAAGTTTTAGTGGTCAGATTCATACGAGAAGGGTTTTCATGAGTTAAAGACTCGACTCACCTCATCCCCAGTTCTTACTCTACTAGATAGTTCAGATGGTTTTGTTATCTATTGTGATACATCCAGAGTAAGTTTGGATTATGTCCTCATGCAAATAGGTAAGGTCATAGCCTATGCCTCCAGATATCTTAAGCCTCATGAGAAGAATTATCCGACTCATGATCTTGAGCTAGCAGCAGTAGTATTCACCTTAAAGATTTGGAGGCATTACTTATATAGGGTGCATGTAGATATGTTCACAGATCACCAAAGCCTTCAGTATGTATTCTCTAAGAAAGATTTGAATCTGTATCAAAGAAGGTGGTTAAAGTTATTAAAGAATTATGACATGAGTGTTCTATATCATCCGAGAAAGGCCAATATAGTGGCTGATGCTCTCAGTAGAAAGTCTATGGGTAGTGTAGCTCATGTTGAGGATGGTAAGAAGAAGTTAGCTTAGGAAGTCCATCAGCTTACCCAACTAGGTGTCCGTTAACTCGATTCAGCAAAAGGTAGTGTATGGGTGCAGAGTAGCTCAAAGTCATCTCTAGTTTTCGAGGTGAAGAAAAAGCATGATAGAGATCCCAGTTTAGTTAAGTTGAAAGAATTAGTTAGAGATCAGAAAGTGGAGGTTTTCTCCCAAAGGAGAGATGGTGTTTTGCGTTGTCAGGGTAGATTGTGTGTTCCTGGTGTAGATGATTTGAGGCAATAAATTCTTGCAAAAGTGCATGGTGCGTATTACTCTATTCATCTAGGGGCCACTAAGATGTACTGCAATTTGTAGGAGATCTATTGGTGGAGTGAGATGAAGAAAGATATTTTAGAGCTTGTAGCTAAATGCTCTACATGCCAACAAGTTAAGATTGAGCACCAGAAGCCTAGTAGGTTCATACAGGAGTTCAATATTCCCATGTGGAAATAGGAAAAAGTAAACAGGGACTTTGTAACAGGTTTACCTCGTACCCGTCATCAGCATAACTCTATTTGGGTTATCGTAGATAGGATGACCAAATCATCTTATTTCTTGGTATTCCATACCTCTTACTCATCCGAGGTCTATGCTAATCTCTATCTCAGAGAGTTAGTTAGGTTATACGGTGTTCCCTTATCTATCATCTCAAATAGAGGTATTCAGTTTACCTCTCACTTATGGAAGGCATTCTAAAAGGGTCTTGGTACCCAAGTCCACTTCAGTACAACTTTTCACCTTCAAACAGATGGTCAAGCAGAAAGGACCATTCAGACTATTGAAGATATGCTGAAATCATTCACTGTTGATTTCAAGGGTAGTTGGGATGACCATTTGCCTTTGATTGATTCGCATATAATAACAGCTATCATTCCAGTATCTGTATGGCTTTATTTGAGGCTCTTTATGGTAGGATATGTAGATCTCTAATTGGTTAGTTTGAAGTAGGTGAGGCTGCAGCAGTAGGGTGGTCTGACTTGGTGTTTGATACGTTAGAGAAGGTTTAGTTGATCAGAGAAAGGCTTAGGGCTGCCCAGAGCCGATAAAAATTATATACAGATGTAAGGAGAAAGGATCTCGAGGTTGAGTTCGGTGATCTTATGTTCTTGAAAATCTCTCCCATGAAGGGAGTGAGGAGATTCGGCAAGAAAGGGAAACTTAGTCCCCAATATGTCAGTCCCTTCAGAATCCTCAGTCGTTTTGGAAAGATAGCTTATGAGATAGAGTTGCCTTCATATTTAGCCTCAGTACACCCAGTGTTCCATGTCTCATTGTTGAAAAAGTGTATTGGTGATCCAGCTGTAGTTGTTCCCTTAGAAAGTGTAGATATTCAGAACAGTCTTTTCTTTGAGAAAGTTCCAGTCGAAATTCTTGATCATCAAGTCCGTGGACTAAGGATCAAAGAAGTTCCAATAGTCAAAGTTCTTTGGCGAAATAAGTCCGTTGAGGGAGCCACTTGGGAAGCAGAGGCAAATATACAGACCAAGGACCCTCATTTCTTCTCTGCAAATCCAAATTCAGTATAAGGTACCAAATCTTCTTAAGATATTTCTCAATCATGCTCATCATGAATCAGTTCAATCATGCATTCCATGCATCAGACATGCATATTCAGTGTGTAAGCTCAGTCCATCAGTTTCCTCAACATAACCAGTCTCATTCGGGGACGAATGATCCCAAAGGGGAGATATTGTAACACCCCGTATTTTCCTAGCATAATTTAAGTCCCAATACATGAGTATTTGTATATGAAATTTTTGAAACACTCATTATTTTCTAGTTTAAAGCCTGCCATTGCGTAGGAAATTCAATTAGCTTTCCAACAATATAAAATTCACCAAATCCGATTACCGGGTAAGAAGTTATGACGATTTTAAGTTTCAGTCACAAAACCCCATCATTTTAACCTTTAGCGCATAGCGGAGAAAGACAATCTCCTATTTGGAAAATTCCAGGGAGGGTTCGCGATCCTGGAGCATAGCGCCATAGGTCAATTTGACATTTTTTGATTTCCAGTATGACTTCGCGATCATGAAGCATCGCGGAGTAGGCCAATTTCCCACTTGTTAATTTCTAGTGGTCCTTCGCGATCACTGCATCGTGGAGATGGTCAAATTGGCATCCACAAGCTTATCGCGATGGTGGCGCATCGTGGCATTTGTCCAGTCCCAGTTGTCCCTTTTCCAGTGGCTTGGCGCGATAGTGGCACGTCGCGCCAAGGCCAAAAATCGGGATTTCAGTTTCCAGCTTGTGTTTTTAAATTCGTTTAAGGGTATTTGAGTCTTTTTTCTAAGCCCCAAACTCGCCCTAAACACAAAATTTAACCCCTGATTGACCTAAATACTCATCATTATTCACTTTCTCTCAAATTAAAAATCTCCTCTTTTAAGAACAAGATACTCTAGCTCTTAAGAATCAAGGTCAAATCTCAAGAACTCTCCATCTATCCTTCCAAATTTATCATCCCAGGTATGTTAGATGTTCATCCATGGATTTATTTCATCCATGGAGTCTAAGTATCCGTTTTAGTTACAAATCTATCATCTTTTCAAGATTTATGATATTAAATTGTGATTTAAAACTATGAATCTCCATGAACTTCCATGAATATTGATTTTATACCATACTTTAATGGATTATTATTGTTATCGAATCCCCCATATTTTAATATTATTATTCTTTGAATTAGATCATGATTTATGTTATAAATATTGAAGTCATGCTATTATTTCAAGTTTTATACTATTCCCATGAATTGACTAAACTATGAAGTACAAGTGTTTGATAAAATGCCTACAAGAGTGATATATTTAATAAGAGCCTTTATGTTTTGGCCTTCAAGCCTTAGTGTCTTTTTAGTATTGTTGTTTTGAGTCCTGGGGGTATTGAATACCCAAAAACCATAGTTGTTTAGTTAGTCTAGCCTCAGTACATTACAGAATAGTCTTCAGATTATATTATGAGCATTATCAGAATAGTCAGATATCAGTTATTCAACTCAAAACAGTTTAGTATCTCAGTGTCTTTCAGTTGAGTTAGCACCGAGCAAGTGTAGGGATGGAGGTTTCCCCTTTAGATAGGCAGAGTCATTAGTAGCAGTTCCTATACTCCAGAACTACGTAGCCAGCGTAGGATATGAGTAGTCACCCGTCAGATTAGGCTTGACTATCTCATAGGGGTCACTCGTCAGTTCAGGATTGACACCCTTAGTCCTTTGGAAATTATATCAGTTTAGTGGATCCATACAACCATTGTTAGTACTCGTGGCACGGTATTAACACCCTTCCAACTGGAGTTACAGGTTGGACCCCGATTAGCTCAAATTAGGGAATGTCGGTTAGATGATACCTCTCACAGTCTCATATATAGTCTCATTTACAGTCCCAGCTCAGTTATTTAGTCTTATTATTTTTTGACCAAAGCATATCGATTTTAGTTATCTTAGTATTTCAATTTACAGATTTTACTCAGTTCATGTTATATGCTTAGTCATGCATCCTCAGTATTTATAAATTTTCAAGCATTTTCAGTATCTACAGATTTCATGATCTTTATTTAGTACTCCATGCTTTACATGTATGTCCAGTTAATTATTATTATTCCTATTCATGAGACCATGCATATCAACCTACCTCATTTAGCATACCAGTACATTCAAAGTACTTATTGCATACCTTTTCTTTTACGCTATGATGTCTCATATCATAGGTGCTGACGCTAAGTTCCCGAATCGTACTTAGATTCTTATATTATCAGCAGAACAGTAGTAGTGGTGAGTTCTTATCATCCGAGGACAGATTATATTACTTCATGTTTTTATCTTAGTAGTTTGTAGAGTTAGTTGGGGCCTGTCCCATTAACTCATAGTATTCAGTTTAAAGGCTTTTCAGACACTACAGTTAGCTATTCAGACTATTCAGATTTCAGTATTTTTATCAGATACATAATTCAGTAGTTATTTCATTATAAAAACCTCATGGCATTTCAGTTATTCTTCTGTATTCATGATTATATTATTCAGTACTCACAACAAGTACCATCTCATTGGTTAGCTTATAGTCTCTCGGGATCATAAGAACTGTGTAACGACTAGAGGGTAGTCTCGGGTCGTTACAACTTTAATTTTCTTTTTAAAAAAAATCTTTTAAATATCTGTTTTGAAGTTATATCATATAAACAAATATTCTAAAAAAACTTTGAAATGAAAATTTTGCCCTTGGTCGTCCTCCGAGTCACTCTTCTATAATAAATAAATATATTCTACAATATAAAATAGGCAAAATAGCTCGGTGGACCCTTGTACTTGTCCTGATTTGTAAAGTGGATACTCCACTTATACAGTTGTCATTTAAACCCCTCAACTCAATAAAACTCAATATTTTTAACTCTTGTTTAGTATGTGTAACACAATCGCCTCCACGTCAGCTTTCACGTCATTTTTAAATAATTACATTAAATTCCATATCATTTTTTATTGCCATATAATAAATTTTAAATAATAAAATAGAAATAAAAATATAAAATATAAACTTATTTCTCATATTTCTTGTTATTATTATTCAGTTTGGATCTAACCGTGGATCTCCAACAAAACAAACAACAGTACTTGACATCCAAAACCAAAACTACTTCAACCCAAAGCCATCCCCAAGAGCACTTTCATCAAATAAATAATTTTAAGGTTCTTCATACCTCGTAAACCTTCGTTACCATATGGGTCCGGGTCTTTCTTCTCCCATAAATATTTACATCATTTGGTATGAAAAATGGACACTGTCTCAACAACTCCTCATCAAGGACTTTATTCTTTTTGTTTCCACTTTCAATGATCGCACTGCACCTTTGCCTATGTTATGTGTGAAATTTGGTATTTTATGCGAGGTTTTTTGAGTTTATATATTTAAAAAAAAAAAGAATTTTGGATGAAAAGTGGAGCTGGATTTTGATTAGATTTACTGAATTTTATTTGTTTTTCAGTGAATTTTGGTGTTTTATGAGAGATTTTTGAGCAAATATAGTTGGAAAAATTAAATTTTGGATGAAAATTGGAGTTGATATAGTTGAAAAAAATGATTTTTGGATGAAAATTAAAGCTGGGTTTTGATTGGATTTGCTGAATTTTGTTTGTTTTAAGTGAATTTTGGTGTTTTATGAGAGATTTTGGAGCTGATATAGTTGAAAAAAATTGAATTTTGAATGAAAATTGAGGCATTATTATCATCGGCAGCTGTGACAGTGGTGGTGGTTGAAATTAAATGGGTGAAGCTGATGGTAAAGTGCACCTCCCTTGATTGTGAAGTTGTGTGTATGTGTATATCGTGATTGGAAATGGAGGAGACCTGTCACTGTGTGTTTTATGTTTTCTCTGTTATGGTGTGTGGAAAGCAGTAGGGGATAGGAAAAGGGGTGAGAGAACTAGTGGGGGGTAGGGAAAGTGGGGAACTAGTGGAGGGTGGGGGCAAAGGAAAAGGGTTAGGAAACTGGTGGGGGATACTAGTGCGGGGTGAAAGAGATGGGGGAAGAGGGGCTGGTGCGGGGGTGGGGGAGATTGGGAGGGGGAGGGAAATAAAGAAGAAGGACTGTTTTGTAAGAAAATTACAATTATTTAAAAAAAAAAAAATTAGAGGCAAAACATAGGGTTCACACGCTGAAACGTGCGTGTTTTACACGTATTTTTGAAAAATCTTCAGGTTAATGCCACGTAAGCAAATAAGGGTTTAAAATATTGAGTTTTATTGAGTTGAACGGTTCAAAATGTTGGATTTCGATGGGTTGAGGGGTTCAAATGACAAATGACTAAGTAGAAGTGTCCACTTTATAAACGGGAACAAGTACAAGGGTCCACCAAGCTATTTTGCCTATAAAATATAATAAATTTGAAAAAATCCTCTTGAATTTTGAAAGCTAGTGGAAATAGTTTGGAAAATCGAAGACAAAAGAACACGAAAGACCATTGTGCAGACTTAAGAATGATCAAGAATTCAACATATTTATTATTTAACCTTGTATATGAGCTTAATTATAGGTTTGCCATTGGTCGTCCTCTAACACATATTTCTATTCAAATTATTCTTAAAAGATTAAAGAAGCAAATATTTAGAAAAATAAGCATAACCCAAATGAAGCAAATAAAGAGGAATGAATGGAGTATTATATATCTTATTTTTAAGATTACAAATCTCAATTTTTATGAAACCTTACTTATATATATATTTATATAATATAGTAAAAGTTCTTAACATTGACCATTTAATGTACTTCAATCTTTTTTTAAAAACTTTTCTTTTAAATTTTTGTTTTGAAGTTATATCATATCAACAAATATTCTAAATTTTTTATGAAATAAAAATTTTGCCCTTGGTCGTCCTCCAACTCACTCTTCTATAATAAATAAATATATTCTATAATATAAAATAGGTAAAATAGCTCGGTGGACCCTTGTACTTGGTATAGTTTGTAAAGTGGATAATCCTACTTATACAATTATCATCTGAACCCCTCAACTCAATAAAACTCAATATTTTTAACTCTTTTTCAGTGTGTGTAACAAACGCCTCCACGTCAGCTTCCATGCCATTTTTTAATGCCATATAATAAATTAAATATTAAAATAGAAATAAAAATATAAAATATAAACTTATTTCTCATATTTCTTGTTATTATTATTCAGTTTAGATCTAACCATGGATCTCCGACAAAACAAACAATAGTACTTGACATCCAAAACCAGAAATACTTCAACCCAAAGTTATCCATAAGAAGAACACTTTCATCAAATAAAAAATTTGAAGGTTCTTCAGACCTCGTAAACCTCATTACCTTATGGGTCCGGTTCTTTCTTCTCCCATAAATGTTTACATCATTTGGTACGAAAAAATGGACACCGTCTCAACGACTCCTCATCAAGGACTTTCTTCTTTCTGTTTCCACTTTCAATAATGGCACTGTGCCTTCGCCTATGTTATGTGTGAAATTTGGTGTTTTATGAGAATTTTTTTTGAGTTTATATATTTGAAAAAAAATAATTTTTGAATGAAAATTGGAGCTGAATTTTGATCAGATTTGCTGAATTTTATTTGTTATTCAGTGAATTTTGGTGTTTTATGAGAGATTTTGAGCTGATATAGTTGTAAAAATTGAATTTTGGATGAAAATTGGAGCTGATATAATTGAAAAAAATGATTTTTGGATGAAAATTAGAGCTGGGTTTTGATTGGATTTGCTGAATTTTGTTTATTTTTCAGTGAATTTTGATGTTTTATGAGAGATTTTGGAGTTGATATAGTTGAAAAAATTGAATTTTGAATGAAAATTGAGGTATCATCATCGGCGGCGGATGTGGCGGTGATGGTAGTTGAAAGTAAATGGGTGAAGCTGATGGTAAGTGTACCTCCTTTGGTTGTGAAGTTGTGTGTATGTGTCTATCTTGATTAGAAATGGAAGAGATCTGTCACTGTGTGTGTTTTATGTTTTTTCTGTTATGGTGTGTGGAAAGCGGTGGGGGACGAAAAATGGGAGGAAGTGGGGAACTGATGAAGGGTGGGGCAGAGAAAAGGAGGTGGGGAACTGGTGGGGGACATTGGTGTGGGGTGGAGGAGATAAGGAGAGAGGGACTGGTGCGAGGGTGGGGGAGATGGGGAGGGAGAGGGCAATAAAGAAAAAGGGCTTTTAAAAAAAAATTACCATTATTTTTTTTAAAAAAAAAATAGAGGCAAAACATAGGGTTCACACGCTGAAACACACGTGTTTTACACATATTTTGTCAAATCATCAGGTTAATGCCACGTAAGCAAATAAGGGTTTAAAATATTGAGTTTTATTGAGTTGAAAGATTCAAAATATTAGATTTTGATAGGTCAAGAGGTTCAGATGACAAATGGCTAAGTAGAAGTGTTCACTTTATAAATGGGAACAAGTACAAGGGTCCACTAAGTTATTTTGCCTATAAAATATAATAAATTTGAAAAATCCCTCTTGAATTTTGAAAGCTAGTGGAAATGGTTTGGAAAATTGGAGACAAAAGAACATGAGAGATCATTGCGCAAACTTAAGAATGATCAAGAATTCAACATATTTATTATTTAACATTGTAGATGAGTTTAATTACAGGTTCGCCATTGGTTGTCTTCTAACTCATCTTTCTATTCAAATTATTCTTAAAAGATTAAAGAAGCGAATGTTTAGAAATATAAGCACAACCCAAATGGAGCAAATAAAGAGGAATGAATGGAGTATTATATATCTTATTTTTAAGATTAAAAATTTTAATTTTTATGAAACCTTGCTTATTAATATATTTATATAATATAGTAAAAGTTGTTAACACTGACCATTTAATGTACTTCAATCTTTTTTAAAAAAATTTGGCAAAATAGTTTGATGGACCCTTGTACTATGTCTGTTTTGTAATGTGGATACTTCTATTTACATGTTTGTCATCTGGACCCTTGAACCCATTAAAAAGTAATATTTTAAACTCCTCTGACGGTGTGTATAGCACAACCGCCCCACGTCAGCTGCCACATCATTTTGAGTATTACATTAAATTTAATGTCCACGTCAGCTGCCACATCTACCGTCACCTTATTTTAAAGTATTACATTAAATTTTATGTTATTTTTAAAATGCTATATAAAAAATTAAATATTAAAATAAATTTAATTAAATAAATTCTTTTTATAAATTATAGAAATTCTAATACACAAACACAATAAATTTTTCATTTAAATTAATTTAAATTTTCAACTATAAATTCTAATATACAAACACAATAAATTTAATTAAACATCAAGGTTATTCTAAATAATTGAAATTTCTCTCCAATTAATTTAAAGTTCTAACTATAAATTCACATACACAAACATAATGAATTTTTAATTTTTATTTAAATATCTTTAACAATTTGTAAAAGTTACAAAATTAATCCTAAACAAAATGAAAAATTTAAATTGAGAAAGTGAATAAAAAAATTAAAAAAGTAAAACAACAACATCTTTTTTTTGACAAGGAATAACAACAACAATATCAACCACAACAAAGACCCTCTTCAGGGAACAACAATAATTTTTTTTTTGATAATGAACAACAACAACAATATCAACCATAGCAAAGATCCTCTTCAGGAAAATATACATTTTTTTTTTGACAATGAACAGCAACAACAATATCAACCACAGTAAAGACCTTCTTCAAGGAACAACAACAATTTTTTTTTGACAATGAACAACAATAACAATATCAACCACAACAAAGACCCTCTTCAAGGATATATGATGATGAAGAAAAAGAAGACGAAGGAAGATCTTTGGGGGCTTTGGGGGTTGGGATGTTAATGGTGATGGCCATGACAGCCATGGATGGATGGGGGATGGGGGTGAAGGGTGGGGTGGGAGGTGGCTAGATGGGGGTTAGGGTGGGGTAGAGGGTGGCTGGATGGGGGTTGGGGTAGGGTGAGAGGTGCTGGACGAGGTCAAGGTGGGTAGGGTTGCTGGACGGGGCTGGGTTGGGGTGGGGGGTGCTGGATGAGGCTGGGGTGGGGTGGCCTTTTTTAATTCTTAAATTTATTACTTTTTTAATTTTTAAAAATATTTTTAAATTAAAAAAATTGAAAAAAAGGTTGACTGCCTTTTTTTATTTTTTTAATTTTAATATTATTTTAATATAAATATATTGCTTCACTTGCCCATACTCACGTGTAGTCACGCTCCAAATTCTACTCAACAATTTTAATGCAATGTAGATTCGGTCAATGGTCAAAGGGTTTAAAATATATTTTTTTAGTGGGTTTAAGGGTCCAGACGATAAATATGTCAGTAGAAGTGTCCATATTATAATAGGTTTAAGGTACAAATGACAAACACGCAAGTAAAAATATCACATTACAAAACAATATAATACAAGAGTCAATCGAACCATTTTGCGATTAGTAAATATGGAGAATTTATTACCAAAAAAAAAAATATACGGAGAACTATTTTGGGCAAACAGTAGGGACGACGCCGTTATAGATACCATTCTTGTTCCAAGTTGAGAAAGACGCAAACCCGTTTTGGTGTCTGCTCCCTCGGCAATTCCCGAGCAAAACCAAAAGGTTAAATTTGATTGGAATTCATGGAATAGCTAAAGAAGCAAGAGGAAGAATGGCGTCATCATATTTAAGTATGGGAGAAGCTCACAGACGAGTCACTGACTTCCTTAACCGCTTCTCCGACGCCGTTTCATCTCAAGACGCCAAGTCTCTCTGCCTTATCTTCTCTATCTCTTCAAACCCTTCTTTTCTCCTTTCTCTATCCGATGCCCTCATCACCTTCCAGGTAATAACTTTCTAGTTTTCTTTTAAGACTTAGGGCTTCAATTTGATTGATGATTCCATTGCACTGTGCATCTTATTGCTTTACTGCTGATATTTCCTACACCTAACTAACAGTAACATAATGGGATAGTTTTTGAGATGCAGTCTGATGTATAAATGGATGCTTTTGTAGATAGCAAAACCCCGCCTTAATTAGAATACATTATTAATGTGTATCATGTGTCTAAAACAGGATGCTAGCAGAGTAATCAGACAAGCTGATAGATACTCTCAGTATGCAGATATATTACTCCCTCTATTTCGTGCTTTACAAAGTTATCGACTCACAAACTTGGTTGAATCTTACCAGGCTTTTGAAAAAGCTGCCAAGTTAGTTAGCTTGTGCCCCTTCTCCCTTTACCCCCTGTCCCCACTCCCCTGGCAAAAAATTGATTTTGTGGATATTGCAGTGCGTTTACTCAAGAGTTCCGCAACTGGGAATCAGCTTGGGCTTTGGAAGCCCTTTATGTCATTGCCTATGAAACTAGAATTCTTGCTGAAAGGGTAAGGCCTACTCTTGTTATATATTATTATTTGGAATGTCAGAAGGGTTTGTTGAGTTGACTGATGTAAGTTTTTGAATATGTAGGCAGACAGAGAGTTATCTTCTAATGGAAAAACACCAGAAAAGTTGAAAGGTGCTGGCTCATTTCTCATGAAAGTGTTTGGAGTCCTGGCTGGAAAAGGATCAAAACGTGTTGGAGCTTTATATGTCACTTGCCAGCTTTTCAAAATTTATTTCAAGCTCGGAACAGTTCACCTGTGTAAAAGTGTTACAAGAAGCATTGAAACTGCCCGCATTTTCGATTTCGAGGAGTTTCCTCTTAGGGATAAGGTCACTTACATGTATTATACTGGGCGGCTGGAGGTGTACAATGAAAACTTTTCTGCTGCTGATCATAAGCTATCATACGCTCTAAACCATTGCAATCCTTGGAAAGAAAGAAATATAAGGTCTGTATACGTTCCTGTCATATTTCGGATGTTTCACTCGTGAAAGGATATAATGGTTAAAAGATTATTGTAAGATGAATATCCAGCAGTGATGTTGCTTTTCTGCAATAAATGTTGAATTTACGCTGTCGGTTTTCTTTTTTCAAACAGCAAGCAGACACTATTACTGACTGCTTTGATTTCATCTCATTGACATTATGCTTTTCTTTTCAGAATGATACTAAAATATCTGATACCTGTGAAGCTCTCAATCGGCATCTTACCTAAAACGTCGCTTTTGGAGAAGTACAATTTGACTGAGGTGTTTTATGTCTTCTCATTCATATTTAATTCATTCATCTTGAAATGTTGAGATTTCTTTTAGAATAGACTAATAGCATGCATTTACTTCACAATAGCTAATCTAAAGGAGGTATGGCTGTTGATTTTTCTTTCAGTTGAACATCATGAGATTCTTATGCTGTTGAAATGGAACCTAATTGAAGTTTTTTACTTCCCAAAGATTTCATGAAAGGGTTTGCTGTCTATTAAATTTAAGCGCTAGACGTGAAACTCTCTCTTCTTCTTTTAACTTTCAGACTCTTAACATTTGAAGTTAATTCATTCTAGTTTCTGAGTTTACTGATAAAAAAATCCATTAAAGTTGCTGATATAGCTTACTAGAGCTGCATATTCCATTTCTAAAGGTCAACAGGGATTAATTATCTTCATTTCTCCATCATCTCCTCATTTCTGTTATCTTTCTTCCTTAATTGCCCTATGCTCTCAACTCCTCAGCGCTCAGGACATCCGTATTCATCCTTAATGAGGAGGGGTACAGATGCCCCAGTTCGTAGGTGTGAGAGGTTGGCCTTGGAAGGTTTCAAGTGGGGTAGGGGTAGACCGAAGAAATGCTGGAGAGAAGTGATTAAACGTGACATGGAGCAGTTAAGGACATGACCCTGGATAGGAAGGTATGGAGGAAAAACATTAGGATGGAGGGCTAAGGGTGTGGATGAGTCGTAGCCAGTAATTAGGTGGACTTTGGTGTTCTTTGTTGGCAATGTACAATCTTCTGTGGATGTCGTACCTATGTTATTTTATCATGTTCCTTGCTTTTGATGCTTTTGTATAGTGTCTTTAATCTTGAGCCGGGGGTCTATCGGAAACAGCCTCTCTACCTCTTTAGAGGTAGTGGTATGGACTGCGTACACTCTACCCTCCCCAGACCCCACTTTGTGGGAATATACTGGGTTTGTTGTTGTTTAGTGCTTAAACATGCAATGATGCAAAGAAAACAAGTACCATGCACCCTTTAATGGATGAGTAAGAGGTATCATTTACTTGTAACACGGAAAAGCTGCTACTGTTTAACAGCTTGGATTAGCCTATTAGTCAACGACTACGGATTTAGGCTTTTAGTTAGCAGTTAAGACCTATCTAGTCAGGTAAGTTTCTCTTCTAGCGTTCTGTAGTGTTGTTACTATACAATGAACTTGTATGCATGCCATTGTCCCAAAACAAAATTACTATAAAATGAACTGGCCAGAGAGATGAATTAAGTGCTGTTCAGGATCAACTGACAAGAGTTATTGGTATTTAATTATATAAGTTTTTGTGACTTGCATTTGAAATTTCATTCTTTGGAAATAATTCCAGCAAGATTGTGATTCCATTTCCCATGGCAAATATGTTAATAGCGATGCTTCCCTGATTCAACTTTTTTAATGTGGAACTTCTCTTTAATGTTTTATGACATTTGACAGTATTCTATAAAGTATAAATTGTAGGTTCTGCTGTCACAAATTCCAAGAGTCGGAATTTATTAATCACCTTACTTTCTCGTTTTCCTTTTAAATAAAATTCAACCTTGAATGCATCAACAAATTGATCCTCTTAGATGGATGGTTTCTAGGAAGAAAGTGTCTGGAGTGTGGCATACCAACTATTTGATCCGTGAAACATTTTTTTTTCCCTTTTTGTACGTTCTTTTTTTAAAAGAAATAATGGTTGTGTCCTTCGAGCTTGCTTGCATGTCGATTATTCCACCGGTACTAGCTACCTCCCACCAGAACAGGTACCGATCAGAAGATAGGAAGAAATCACCTAGTGTTATTTTGTCTCTGTTATATTTGAACCCTGATCTCCAAGGTTTTCACTTAAGTTGCTCGGACTCGGGTACGGGTATCTAAGACGGGTGGGGATCTGAGAGTCAGATTCGTCAAAATATAAATTTTAAGATTCGGGGGTGCGAATCTGTGTGTGGATACGGGTGCAGGGATGCGGTTAAAAAAATTAAATATTATAAATATTGAGTTATAAATCAATTTAATTTTCCTTGACACATAGGGATTATGATTTATTTATTTTAGGTAGTTTACTAATTTTAGTTGCTTTTGTCTTTAATTTTACTTTTCAATTAGGAGTAGTATTAATGTTAGGAACTTTTTCCCAAAATTTTAACTTACATTTATTTACCAAATAGTGATATAAATTATTTTTATATCATAAAAAAGTTATAATAAAAAAACACAAGAACCGACATGCAGTAAACTTATGTTGCTCAGCATGTGTAAACCGACATAACTCATAACTGTAGTGAATTTTTTTATTAAAAACACTATAAAACCACGTGTATTAAATATTTTTATTAAAAACAAAACTATTGTATATTGGTTGTTTTTATTTTCTTTTTAAAAATTAGATATAACACAATTAAATAAAACTGGTTAGTGAACCGACATAATGACCAACACCAAGAAGTACATGCGTCAACGCCGTCGCTGAAAAATACATATGCCTATGCCGTCGCCGTTGCCGAGAAACAGTTAGTGTTTCTTCCTACCCAGTCGATCATCGGCACGTCGACAAGGTACATCGACAAAGTCATTTCTGTTTTGTAACTTTACAGTTTGCCAGTGTAGTCGTTGGTTGGAATTTTTTCAGGTAACTCGCCGGCCTATCCAATGTTTCCCCTCAAATTTCTAGTCAACGAGTCCGAAATCGTTTGACCGAATCGGAGATGGCGGAAGCGTCCGCACCCGTGCCAGTCTCGTGTCGAGACGGTTCAGCGGCAAAACGGCCGAGTTCGAGCAACATAGGTTTTCACCCACTTCATGATCCCTAGGCCACTCCTTTGGATGCAAATTATTTTTCCCTCTTCTTTTTTAATTTTCTTGATGTCAATTGCTTTTGCCCTTGTTCTTTATTTTTTTTCCCTTTTTGTCTATTATTAATTGGCATACTTGTCTACCTTCATTAGTATTTATTCTCATGGTTCATTTGTTCCTGGATTCTGTGACATGAAATAATTGTACCCCGTGCCATACTTTTTTACTTGTAGGTTGTTCCTGGAAAGTTAAAGGAATTGTTGACTTCTACCATTAGCTTGCATCAGCTCTGTTTCTGTTTTAGAAATACCTCAACACTGCTCAATGAGAAGCACCTGAGTCCTCTTTCTTCAATTAAAACAAGTTGTTGTTTTGCCCTTTTCAACTTATTTTGAAAGAAAAGAAGGAAGTTTGGTCCGATATATGAAATTCATTGCGCCCCAAAAAAGCAAGTTTGGTTCCATATGTGAAGTTCACTGCGCCCTTAACCTCTTATTTTCTTTCTTTCTTGTTTTTATGGATTTTTCAAGTGTGTTCTAAAGCTAGTGATTCATCTGAAGAGGGTAAATTCTGAAAAGTTTGTTCACTATAGAAAGATCGTTGTGTTCAAACAACAAAATCTAAGCGTCTTATTCATACTGAATGAAAGGGAAATGGTTGTTCTGTTTGATCAATTGGTGGCTGTCATGGGAAATACCATGTAGTTTTTTGGTGTTTAAATGCCAGGAGGTGCATGTCTTATGAATTGAATGTGTGATTGATTACTTTATGATGAGTAGATGTAGGAAACAAGAGTTTCATGCTTTGCAATCTCACTCTCCTTTTCCTCTTTGAATTTATTTTTACAGTACAACAACATTGTGCTTGCTTTTAGAAGAGGGGATCTACGACTTCTTCGACATGCTTTGCAGGAACATGAAGACCAGTATGTATATTTTTCCTTTATATGTGAGCTGCATTATATTTGCATATCCAATAACACTCCTATTACCAGGTTCTTAAGGTCTGGCGTTTATCTTGTCTTGGAGAAGCTAGAGCTACAAGTTTACCAGAGGTTACTAAAGAAGATGTAAGTGTCGTACTTCTGTTTTTGGCTGAAAACATGCGCGGCACCCTCTACTTGCCAAATATTTTCATTTAGACACCTGATCATGAGGTATGACCTATTGACCACGTGATGTCAGTAAAAGATATACCCATCACGCACGCTGCTAACATGGCACAATCTGTGTAACACTCTCCATTGAGTTTGTAAAAATCCCTAATCTTTTTTTCCTTTTTAGCGTCTTTCTCCTACAACATCAATCTGCCGCCACCATAACAGCTGTCTCCACCTCCACCACCGTCTAGACTTACCTCTAACTGGAGTTACTGCAACACCTGATTCGACCTCCATCTAATAGTTTTTCTAAAACCACACAAATATCTGAATTAACAGGATCAGAAAATGAACACTGTTGCGCGTGGAGACAGAATCCTAGTTCTAACTATTTTGGAAAATCCGACAATCTTTTCCAATCTGTGGGACTCAGCTGGATTTTCTTCAAGTTGTGGGTCAGTTTAGATGGAGGTACTGTGGTTTTTGAGAATAGAAGTTCGATCTTTCTGGGTTTGGAATAGAAATTGTGATAAGTGAGGTTACTGCAGGGTGTCTGAGTGAGAACCAAGAACGTTTTTTTTAGAACTCACTGTAACTAATAATTTTTTGGGGGTAGAGAGAGAGGAAGCAGAGGATGAAGCTAAAAATGTCTTTTGGAGATAGCCGTATTCTGTCAACTACTTTTTTTGAAATTGAAGTATTCCGTCAGCTACTACTACTTGGATAATTACTAACGAGACTTACTAAAAGGTGGATGCTGTTTTGAGAGAAAAAATGTGAAACAAATATAACAACAAATAGTTCATTAAGAACTAAGGCAATAACATTGGGAATTAATCTTGAGAACTTTGATAACTTATTTTCTAAGAACTCAAGTTTAACTTCAGAACAGATTTTAAGAACTCGAGTCACAGTAATGGTGTGATTATAAAATTGCTGATTCGTTGCTGGAGATGGAGGGTGATGGTGGTTGTGGTGGTAGTGCAATGATGACGAAGACCATGGGGGGAGGCGGGAAAAATTAACTGGTCAGATTATTTTAGTATTTTCCACGTATCGTTCATTGATTTGTCTCATCGTTGTGGGAGATTGTCATTTCGGGATCTAATCGGTACAGTTTAGCTCGAGTTCAGGTGTTCAATAGGTACGTACAACCCCCTTAGTTCAAGTTGTTCAAATGAAAAGTTTTGGCCAGTTTGAGGGGACGCCGATGTATTTAGCCTTTCTTTTTTAATGTTTATTTCTAATTGTCTTTGAGTATTATTAAAATCACTGTATTATTTGTTATACAGCTATATTATCCAGAAGCAGAAAGATCAGAATAAAGCTCACCAAATCAAGTTAGACTTAATTGTTAGAGCTCTAAAATGGCTTGAAATTGATATGGATGTTGATGAGGTAAGCTTTTTGTCTCTTAAAAGCTGGTTGTTTCAAGATTTCATATTTCCTCTTTCAACTGGCTTCTTACATTGCACCCAAAAAAGAAAGAAAAATAAAGGCTTCTTCCTATACTTTGTCCTGGATAACTGGAGCTTTCTATTCTTTGTTGCAGGTGGAATGCATCATGTCCATTTTGATATATAAGAACCTAGTCAAAGGTTACTTTGCTCACAAAAGTAAAGTTGTTGTTTTAAGCAAGCAAGACCCTTTCCCCAGATTGACAGGCAAAGTAATCAACTGATAACAATGAGGCTGTGCTGCAGTATCTGTACAACTATGTTCGTAATGGACTGGCAGATGGGTAATGACTGTAGCTGGCTCCACATGGTTATGTGCAGCACTCTCCAGTTGCATGATGCCTTGAAACAAGTATGATGATGGCGGGGACTGCTGCTACCTGATGGACACTGAATCCTTGATTGGCAAAATGAGTATAACACAATTATACAGTTAAATTTATTTTATTTTGACAACATTGTTTAGTAGAGGCTGTAGAATTGATTTACACAATCTTGACATTGTTTATTATACTTCACGCACTAGAGTGAGTGTATACTGTGCAGCAAGATAACTTCGACTAACAATCATTTATGTTGATCCAGAAAGTGCAGGGGTGAACCTTTCTGCTTGGTGTCCTAACCAATGATTTTTGAATAATAAAACGCTCATACGGTTACCCATAAATGTATCAGATCCTGCACCACGACACCCTCTCTACAATATGTTATGCCTTGATTCCAAATTAAACTAGTTGAAGTTTGCTTTTCGTAATTGAATCAGATTTTGGACAGCGCCACTACACAATCAATTACGTCCCAAATCCAAACTGAACTTGTTTAAGTTTGTATAAATGATCTGATTTTTTAAGAAAAGGTCTTAACAACTAGGTGCTTGTTGTTATATGTATTACCATACATACCATACATACATAGTGAATGTTTATTTTACCAAATATAGTGAATGTCTATTTTATCATAAATAGTAGATGTCTATTTATGAAAAAGTTAGAAACTCAAGTTTAGTTTTTCCCTATAAAGAAAGGGATTTTCCTTCATTGTTATTAAATCATCAAAAAATCTCTCAAGAGAAATAGTAATCACTCTTTCTTCTCTCTCCATTTTTCTTCTCTGCTTTATATTTCATAACACGTTAGTAGCACGAGACTCTGCCAAATAAGGTGAGATTATAAATCTGAAGGTAATTTCAAGGTTAGTAATTTCTTATGTTATTTGTTTAATGCTACTAATGATATAATCATTGTTGGATTTTGAGGAAAAATAATTGGTGTGGAATCACTCATACTTTAAATTTGTTCATGAGGAACAATATTGTTAAAAGATATGATGAAGAATTTAAGTCCCATCCCATTAAGAGAGTAAGACATTGGGTTAAAAGTTTTAATGCACCATGATGATAAGATGTTGGGTTCAAGTTCCATCGAGTTATAGCCTAAGACGACTTTATATGGATAAGATATTGAGTTTGAATCTCAATACACCATATTGGTGATATTATGATGGCTAAGGTAAAATAATCTGTATTTGGTGAAAAGTCATAAAATTAGTCCCATTGAATATGCTCTATTTCATGAAGTGTATATGGTAGCAATATATGATGAATTTGAAGGTAGACAACTTGCTCCATTCTTGAAAGGAATGTGGTAGCAGTGCATAATATGTCTGAAAGAAGACAAGTGATTGCATGCACGGATATAAGCGTGTAGGGATAATATGACAATAATCATCAAAAGTGATAATATTTTCACACACATATTACAATTATAAGATATGTTAGAGAAAAATTCTCTATATTATATGCACTCCTCGATTTGCTCTTGAATTAGCAATATCTTTAACGAGGTTATAAGCTATCACAATTTGATAGGCTTAAGATATGATTATATTTCATTCCTGGGAATGAGAATTTTAATTGATATAAGCATAGATCCATTCCCTGGGGTGAATGTGATAATGTTTAGTAAAACTTATCAATACAAACGTGCACTTGATTGTGATGGTATCACAACTCACCCCCGAAAGAGGTAGAATTATTGAGAAGAAATATTCTGCAATTTTCTCAGAAGTAGTAAATATGATGTTTATTCTTATAAAGTAAATCTGAGATTTACTAAAGCAAAAGACACATGTCATGATAAACTTGGAGTTTGTTAGTATAAAAATTCATACATTGACATAAACGATTGTGACATCCAAAGATGTGTATATTGAGTATTAGACATGTACTAAAGAATTCGAAGGTTCTTCAAAAATTATTCATGTTGTTTGTTCTCATGATAAGTTGGTTGGACCAACTAATGTTAGGATTGAATCCCTTAAAATCTGAAAATTATAGAAAATGAATATGGGCTAGTTCACCTATCATGTGATATGTTGAAAAGATGCATCAATAAGATGATCACATGTACATTTATCGTCAACCTGCAGTTTGACATTCATAAAGTTGCTTGCTCAATAAAATTGAGTTAAGAGCATAATTTTCAGATTGTATAATCAAGACAATTCATCTTGACAATGTTGATTTGGCATCGAATATCTTTGATAAATAGATGAACCATTGCTAATGAGAACAAAAACTTCATGTGTTAGTTTGAAATATTATATACAAAAGTACTTGTATGCATTAAACTAATAAATTATGATTAATTCTCTCTCACATTGTCCATCTAATAGTTTTGATGTGCAGTTTATGATTAATGAATCTACAATAATGCATAAAGATGGATTCCTCAAAGAAGATAGAGGATATATGTTAGTTTTCCTAACATAAAGGAGAGATTATAAGCAGCTATGAAATATGTTAGGAATTATCATCAAATCCTCATTCAAAAGATAATTCAAGTCAAATGCCGAACACATCTCATATTTAAGCAGTAGGTGCTCCTATTTTGTGTTCATAAAGGACAAAGTCTATGCATGCATGAAGCGTAGTAGACCAATCGATTCCAAATGAAATAATCCTTGAAAAGAATAAGGAGCAAATAATCATAATAAGAAGGAAAAACTTATGAGAGATTCAGGTACTTGAAAATAATGAAGTGATGAGATTTCAAAATGTTATATCGCATTGTGAATCAATACAAAATGATATATCTTCGACAATATCTGATGCAATATTGTAAAATATTCTGAGAATCTGAATTCTACATTTATTTAAACATGCTGACGTAGAAATATTTATCAAGTGACGTGAAAGAATGCATTTTGGTAAGCATAAAACTTATTTGATTTGTAGTCCAGATACTTGAAGATACCACTCATGAAATGCTGAATATTGTCACTTGACAAAATTTATATAAAACCTTTTAAGGTTTCAAAATGTTTGAAACATATAAAAGTTTTTGGGAAACTTATTTATAATTCTTATATTGTATAAGCTTATAACTTGAAAATTATTGAAACTCTTGGAGAGTTTTCAAAAGCAATAGATTATTTGTTGACATGAAAAATATACCAAATTGAATTGGTTATGAAGTACCACATCTTAGTGTCATTGGTGTACTAATGTATCTTGCAAATACTACAAGGCCTGATATAGCCTTTTTCTGTTAATTTGTTAGCAAGATATAGTTTTGCTCCTACTAGGAGACATCAGAATGATATCAAACATATGAGCTTGTTTTATTCTAAAGACTGTAGTCTCAATCTTGTTGGTTATGCTGATGTTGGGTACTTATCTAACTCGTATAAAACTCGACCTGAGATAAGCTATGTGTTCATATGTGGGGGTACTGTCATATTTTGGAGATATACAAAGCAGTTTATTTAGCTATTTCGTCGAACCATGCTGATATAATAGTTGTTCATGAAGCAAGCCAAGAGTGTGTGTGGTTAAGGTCCACGATACATCTCATTCATGAAAAATATGGTTTGAAATGTGACAAAGTACCCATTATTTTTTATGAGGATAATTATCACGACTCGAGCCGAGGACCTGGCTGCAATGGGCATCTCGAACCATTATGGCCTGAGAGACCCCTTGTCCAGCCCACTAGTGATATTGTCCGCTCTGGGTCTAAACCCGCACCGTTTTAAAATGCGTCACTAGGAAGTAAGGCTTGCTTACTAATGTACCCAACACCCTCCTATGTTTTGTCGATGTGAGACTCCTTATCCTAAGTTAGGGTGTTACATACAACCCCCTTATGAACTCAACGTCCTCGCAGAGATTTGCCCCATCGAATGGGATTTGCCTAGACTCAAGACTAAGGTTTGCCCTGCCTTATCAGGGTTTTCCTAAACTCAGTTTAAACTCTGGCCCATATGGACAGGGCTGACACAAAAGCGGCTCTGATACCATTCTTGTCATGACCCGAGCCAGGGCCCTGGCTGCGACGGGTATCCTGAACCATCAAGGCCAGAGAGACCCCTTAGCCCAGCCCACTAGTAATATTATCTGCTTTAGGTCTAGACCCGTACGACTTTAAAATGCGTCACTAGGGAGTAAAACTTGCTTACTTATATACCCATCATCCCTCCTGTGTTTTGTCGATATGAGACTCTTTATCCTAAGTTAGGGTATTGCAATAATGCAACATGCACAACACAACTTAAGGGAGGACTTAAGGAGATAGAACGAAGCACATTTTGCCAAAACTTTGCTATACACACGAGCTACAAAAGAATGGTGATATTAACGTCCTACAAATTCGTTCAAGTGACAATGTGGCTAATTTATTTACCAAGTCTCCTCCAATTGAAACTTTCAAGAAGATGGTGTACAAGATCGAGATGCAAAGGTTCAATAATGTTCTCATTAAGGGGAGTTAATACGCGTTGTACTCTTTTTCGAATACGAGATTTTGTCTCGCTGGATTTTTCTTGTAAGGTTTTTAATGAGGTAGTTTATATGTGTATAGTTAGATATGTGTACTATTTTTCCTTCACTAATTTTTTTTTCACTAGATTTTTTCTAGCAAGGTTTTAATGAGGCACATTATCTATCAATTAGATATTCAAGGAGAGTGTTATATATATTATCATACATTGTGAATGTCTACTTTCCCATAAATAGTAAATGTCTATTTATGAAAAATTAAAAACCCAAGATTAATTTTTCCTTATAAATAAAAGAGTTTTCGTTCATTGTTATTAACTCATCAAGAAATATGTCAAGAGAAATAATAATCACTCTTTCTTTTCTTTTCATTCTTCTTGTTCTTGTTTTATATTTCATAACACCGGTTAAGTTTTTTCTTTTCTTGGTCGAAATTACTCACTTTTATTGATACCAAAATAAGTGCAGCATACAAAACCTAGTGCTGACCATTGACTTCTCAAGAGACTAAACCAAAGCCACCTATTAGGAAAAAAAATAAAGCAACTACTACACTTCGAATTCTATATCCATCGTACAGGACTTCAGCAAGCATAGCTCTTTGCAATCTGTCAATCATCAGCACGACAGTCTTCCATTTGTGCAAGTCCCTTCCTCGAACATCTATTTAGAGGCCAATCTCCTTACTGACTCTGTCCCATTGATAGGGGCTAGATTGAAATCTCAAGGCATTCCTTTCCCTTCATATAAAACACACCACTATAGCAAAGACAACTCATAATTGAACCTTTCCCTTACTTTTCACTTACCCACCGGTTGGCCAACTCTAGTTCACTTTGCCAGTTCCTAGTAGTTCTATTGAACCCCATCTAGACCAACATCCTTTGACACAATGATCTAGCAACAACACCAATCAAAATAGATATGATCAAAGGCTTCAACATAAGCTCCATAGAAAACACAATCAAGTATCACCTGAATACCAAACTTTAGTAGCCGCTCCACAGTTACCAATCTTTTCCAAGCAGCCAACCACAAGATAACTTTGTGTCTAGGATGGATAAGTTGTGGTAGTGCTATACTCTTCCAGGGCACCTTTGGGTAGGATGGCATAAGGCTGAGGTACATCTTTTGAATAGAAAAATTGTCTGCTACCACTTCTGCATTCAGATTTGCATCTAAATCCCCTTATAGATCCATTTCTTCTGGATACTTTCTAACCTCTAATATTTTCCTCACTACCCATAATGCATTGACTGGTATGGTGCATTGATCCATTGGCTTATTTTTTTTATGTAAAATATGTGCACCCATTTTATCCACAAATAATCGTTTTCCTCAAGCACTACCCACCACAACTTTAATATAGCAGTAGTATTCCACAACTTCAGGTTTTTGACATTCTGAGCCCTGCAGCCTTTGGAAGACAGAGCTTTTCCCAAGAGACCATGGCCTTCTTTGATCTCAAAGTTGAACCTGTCCACAAGTAAGTTCTACAAATACAATCTATCATTTTCAGTATTTTCTTTGGTTACAAAAGGATGTGTACAACAAGTCTACATACCAAAAATGACTAAATAAGTTGAATTCTTCTGGCATAAGAGAGCAACTATGCAAACCAACATCTGACCCTTTCTGTGATTTTCCCCACTAATGACATACTCTGAATGAAATAGGAACCCCCAAATACTTAAAGGGTGTCTCTCCTTCTCCATATCCAGTGTTGCAAGAATAGTTTGTTTCAACTCTGACTTTACACCAGTCATAAATATAGAATTGTTCTCATTATTGGCGTGAAAACGTGTAACTGTAGATAATCTATGGAAAGTTTCTTGGAGTAACTGGATAGAAGTTAGATCAACTTAGACAAATAGGTAGGGTGACATGGGGTCCCCTTGACTAATTCCTCTTTTCTCTGAAAATTTTGGGACAGACGTCCATTGATAACGAGAGAGTAGGAAGCAGTAGAGATGCATTCCATTATCCAATTAATAAATTTAAAGGGAAAGCCTAGTTCAGCAAGAAATATTCTCAAAAATTCTCATTCAATGGAATCGTAAGCTTTTCTTAAATCAACTTTCATAGTAAATTTAGGATACAATCCTTTTCTAGAATACCATTTCATTACCTCGTGAATAAACAAGATATTGTCAATGATACTTCTACCCTCAATGAAAGCAGACCGTGAGGGACTAACAATAAAACTTAAAACCTATTTAATCCTATTTGTCAAGAGCTTTGTGATAATCTTGTAGATTATGAAACATGCAATAGGTCTATAGTCTTACACGAGAGTAGGATTAGAAACTTTTAGCATATGGGTAAGAGTTATGCAACTGACCTCTCTTAACATCTTGCCAATCTCAAAAATTCCTTGATAGCATTCACTACATCATCTCTGACAATAGACTAATGCTTAAGAAAAATCTCATCTAGGAAGCCATCAATAACTGTTGTTTATCCTGACCCATTCCTTCCATTGCATCCACTATCACCTAGTCTGTGATTGGGGCAATAAGAACACATCTTTGTTGATAGGAAAGGCAGGATCCATTTCTTGTGAGTTCCACATTTGAACAAGGAAGATCCTCAGATGTTGTCCTCATAAGTTTAGTGAAACATGATATGAACTCCTCCTCCACTAATTTAGGTTCGTACAATTTAACCCCATTAGCATTATGAATAGAAGTGATAGTGTTCCTGTTGCTTCTTATGTTCATCTGTGCATGGAAATACTTGATATTTACATCTCTGCTGGTTATCCAAGTTATCATTGACTTCTTCATGAGCACTTTTTCCTCTATTTTGCTCCATTTCCTAATCTCGGCCATATGCATTTGTTCCTGCGCTATCAAGATCTGGTTGAGTGGCCAGTTGACTTTGTACTATCTCTAGGTTTTGTCTAGCATCCTGTAATTTCTGACTATATGATACCATATAGGTAGTTAGATCCTTCAAACCAACCTTCAGAGGTTTGAGTTTAGTCTTATTAAATCATTCCATAACCAGTGAATCTTCTACTCTACTGTTGTCAAGATTCTTGCAAAATTTGGGTGGTCTAAAATAAACTTAAGCAACTTGAATGACTTTGGCTTGGATGGAGGTCTAGCACTCACTTGGATGAGAATTGGAGAATGGTCAGACACCCAAGATTCAAAAATTCATGCTCTACATGCCCATAATCCACTATCCATTTATAGTTACCAAATGCCAAGTCAATCTTTGAATACACTCAGGGTGTGCAAAAACCGAATCGACCAATAAACTGAACCGATAAAAATGTTAGTGTTGTTGGTTTGTTGGGTTATTGGGTTAATGGTTTTTTAATGGTTTTATAAAAAAATTATTGGGTTATTGGTTCGGTTTTAGCTTTTCTTATTGACTTATTGGGTAAACCGGTAACCCAATAAGAATATATTAAATTAATATTTTACACACACACATATATCTACAAATTAACAAACATATTATTTCAATTAAACAAACATATAATTCCTCCTAACAAACATTTAGTTCAAGCTTGAAAATTCATATAAATTAAAACATCATGTAGGATTTTGGTTGCAACTAAGATTCGATTTATTTTCATGTTAGTTACTACTTTTTCTATTTTATGAGTATTTTCTTATCGGTTAAACCGAAAATCGAACCGTTAAGGACTAAAAATTAATAAATCAAAAATCAATAAAAAATAGTTTATTGATTTGGTTATTGGTTTAGCATATTTAAAAATCGAAAATCGATAAACTGGACCCATAATATATAAAATCAAACCAAACCAACCGATGCACAGCCCTAAATACACTCCACAACCATCCTGGTGCTTGTTACAGAGAGTGAAGTGCCAGCCTGTTTGTTTTAACACAATAAGCTATAAATTATCAATACAATCCTGGGAGGGCTGTCTCACCTGGTAGGACAGGGATCCTCTCCTATCTTAGTAGCTAAGACATTATTCAAATCACAACAACCTCTTGAATACTTCCTCTAAGTTGTTCTAGTTCTTTTCATAATACCTCTCTTTGTGGACTTCCAATTTTGGCATAAATCACAGTAAGATAGGTTGCGAAATTTGTGGTTGCATCATAAACCTTATATTGAATGAATTGCTCATGAGCCTTCAAAACCTGAACTTGTATGTGTACCTTCCAAATCACCTATACCCTTCCGTTATAATCTAAAGGATAACTTATACAATGCTTCCAGTCTGGTACCATCTTCTTTAAAATATTACCTATTTTATGCTCTTTTCTTCTACTTACTATTAAAATATGAGTAGGAATAGGAATAGGTATAGTATCCAAAATTTACTTGGAAAAGGATTGTGACGTAGTGTCTATAAATAAGGTCTCAATGTAATAATTTAGATACAACAATTCAATAATAATATTTTCTCCATTATTTCTCACATGGTATTAGAGATTTGGTGAGAAACTTATTGGTAAGAAAACTCAATAGAACTGTCGTCGTGCTTTAATTTCCTGTGACTGTGAAGTCTAATTTGAGCCCTTGTCTATTTTATAAATGTTGTGTGCGAAAACCAACACTACCACGAGGTGCGAAACACTCAGGCGAGCAAACCCTAGTGATTGAATCTTAGTTCCTCCAATCTATGCGCCGTCAAAAGCCTCAGATCTGCACATCACGCACGTCACACGCCGGTGCGTGTAACAGATTCCATCCAGATTTCTTTTTTAATGAGGTCGCCCCTTCATTCCAAGGTTGTCTATTTAGTTATTTCTTGATTTTGGCCAGTTTTTGGCAATCAATTTTTTTTAGTGATTGACTAATTTTTAGGTGACTGACTTGTTTGCTTAATTTAATACTGACTTGTTTGCTTAATTTAATCATCTGATTAAATATAAACACTTAATAAGGAGATCTAAAATCAAACATCACAGTCTATGTAAAATCGACGTGGGGGAGATCGATTCAAAAGATCTCGACCTAGGTGTAGTTATTGTAAAAGGCTTGAACATACTCATGATGTATGCTATTCTTAGCCTAAGTTTAGTTATTATAATAGGCTTGGACATACTCCTGGAATATGCTATTTTTTGCATAGTCTACCACCTAAAAATGCTCATGTTGCTCAGTCTAACACCACAGGTGATCAACGTGTATATTTATCTGACAAGGAATATCATGAGTATCTTCAGTGTCGAGCAAGTAAGCATACATATTTACCAATAGTTGCAACTATATATTCTTCTACCTTTGGATCATGGGTGGTAGACTCAGGTGCTTCTGATCATATTTTCAGTAACAAGTCACTTTTTTCTGATATTGTCTATTCACAATCTCTTCTTGCTATTACTTTAGCCAGTAGGAGTCGAACAAAACTAGAAGTTGGACAAGCCAAACCCCTATCTTATATCACTCTAGACTTTGTTCTTTATGTGCCTAGTTATCCTTTTAATCTTGTATATGTTAGTCATTTGACACGTGCCATTCATTGTAATATAACTTTTTTTATGATTCTTTTCTAATGCAGGACTGCAGTATGGGACAGATGATTGACACAAGACATGAATCATAAGGCCTTTACCATCTCACCTCTTTAAATTCCTTTACATCATGCTCCGTTACAAACTCTCCAGACCTTATTCACAAATATTTGGGACATCCGAGTCTATTCAAGCTACAAAGATGGTGTCTAGTTTGTCTAGTTTATCCACATTAGATTGTGAGTTATGTTAACTTAGGAAACACACTCGTGCCATATTTTCACGTAGTATTGAGAGTCGTTCAGAGTTTATTTTCTCATTAATTCATTCTTATATTTGGGGTCCTAGTAGAGTCAGTTTACCCTTAGGATTTCATTACTTTGTTATTTTCATTAATGTTTTTTCATGATGCACTTGGGTTTTCCTAATGAAAGATCGTTCTAAATTATTTTCTATATTCAAAAGTTTTTGTGTTGAAACACAAAATTAATTTGGTGCTTCTATTCGTACTTTTAGTAGTGATAATGCCTTAGAATACTTATCCTCCTAGTTTCAAAAATTTATGACTCACCAAGGATTTATTTACCAGACATCATGTCCATACACTCTTCAGTATAACAGTATAGTAGAAAGGAAAAATAGGCATCTCATTGAGATTGCTCGCACTCTTCTCATTGAATCCCATATTCCGCTGCATTTATGGGGCGTTGCAGTCTTCACATCTTGACATCTCATTAATGGAATGCCATCATCTTCGATTCAAAATTAGGTTCCTCATTCTATACTACTTTCTCAGTCATATCTCTACTCTATCCCCCTCGTGTTTTTGAGAGCATGTGTTTTGTTCATAACTTAGCCTTAGAAAATAATAAATTATCCCTTCGTGCTCTCAAATGTGTCTTTCTTGGTTACTCTAGAGTTTAAAAAGGGTATTGATGCTATTCACCTAATTTGGGTTGCTACCTTATGTCCACCGATATCATATTCGTTGAATCTCAACGTTACTATATATTTTATGATCATCTTGATATCTTTGAGGTTCTACCCATACCTCTAATATTACCCATACCAACCTTTGAGGAGTCTACATTTACTTTTACATCTCCAGCTGCAGTGCCACTACTTTTAACTTATCATTGTTGCCCTGGTCCATCATAGTTCCAAATGATTCATGTCACGTGCCTTAAGCTTCCCCTACTGTGGACTTGCCTCATCTTAGCTAATCAGTTACACTTTAAAAAGGTATAAAATCCACTCATAATGCTAACCCACATTATACTTTCTTGATTTATCATCGTCTATCATCACCCTATTATGCTTTTGTATTATCATTGTCCTCTATTTCCATCCCTAAGACTATAGGTGAAACACTTTCACATTCAGGGTAAAAATAGGCTATGATTGATGAGATATCTACTTTACATACGAGTGGTATTTGGGAGCTTGTTTCCCTTCTTGCAGGCAAATCTACTGTTGGTTATCATTGGGTTTATGCAGTTTAAGTTGGTCCAGATGGTCAGGTTGATCGGATTAAGGTTCGCCTTGTTGCCAAAGGATATACACAGATATTTGGGCTTGATTATAATAACACTTTCTCTCCCATGGCTAAGATAACATATGTCCATCTTTTTCTATCTATGGTTGCTATTTGCCATTGGACTCTTTATCAATTGGATATTAAGAATGATTTTCTGTATGGTGATCTTGAGGAAGAAGTCTATATAGAGCAACCACTTGGTTTTGTTACTTAGGGGGAGTCTAGTAGCCTTGTATGTCGATTGCGTAGGCCATTTTATGGTTTGATATAGTCCCCTCGATCCTGGTTTGGGAAGTTTAGAACAGTAATTCAGGAGTTTGGCATAATTCGTAGTAAAGTTGATCATTCAGTATTTTATTGCCATTCTTAACCAAATTTCTGTATTCACTTAGTCATTTATGTTGATGCTATCATTATCACTGATAATAATCAAGATGGTATCACTAATTTAGAGCAGCATCTCTTTCAGAATTTCCATATTAAAGACCTTGACAGACTAAATGTAATACCCCAGGAAATTTTTCGTTGAAATTTTAGCGTAAACGTGTTGGGTTCTATCTTCTAGAATGAATTATAAATTTTTCGTGTAGAATGTCTTAGATTATGGCCCACCATTACGTAGAGTATCAAATAAGCTTTCCAATGATATATGGATCATCCAAAATGGACACCCAAGCGACGAGTTATGAACATTTCGATCGAACTGTGAATAGTAGTGAACAGTAAAACATGCAGGAAAAAGTATTGAGGCCTGGCGTATTTTTCCTCCAACTTTAAACGATCATAACTCCTTGTACATAATGATCTGGGTGATCTACTATTTATCAATGGAAATTTCTGCGAGTCCTTTTTCCAATGAAATTGGTTTCATCTAATTTGTCTATCGGAGCAAAAGGTTATGGTCGATCTACTTCAGCCTATCAAAAGTGAATTTTTGGGTCAAATTCAAATGATCATAACTCCTCATACACAATGATCTGGGTGAGATACTATATATCACGGGAAACATATGAGAGTCCTCTTCCTAATGAAATTGGTTTCATCTAATTTGAATATCGGAATAAAACGTTATGGTTGATTTACTTCAAACTATCAAAACAGTCCACCAAAAGACAGATTCGAGAATTATTTGATTTTTAGGGGCGTTTTGGTCATTCACCCTCACCCAAAATCCATCCAAACCCTATATTAAAGCCTATTAGAAGCATTATATGTTATATTTCATCAAATTCTCTCAAAAAGAAAACCCTAAGCTCCCACATCCAACTTCAAGAACCTCCAAAGTTCACCATTAATTCTGCAAATTTATTCAAGATTCCAAGTTCCTAGTTCAAGAACTCCAAGAACCATCATTCAAAGGAACGATTAACATCTCAAAAATGTGTATCGATCTAAAGTTCATCATTCAAGGTATGTGGGGTTTTTCAACAAGAACTCTCTTTCGTTCTTGTGCCCAAAAGTAATTTTCTTTACAAAGGCATGAA